>NC_056465.1:36017946-36317946 GCF_008729295.1 Plectropomus leopardus
TCAGTGAGCTGCAGCAGACAGGTCTTTACAAATAGACTCGTATCTCCGTCCCGCTCCATCATATCTTGTCAGCCTCCCGTTAAGAAGAAGCTTACGCAAATCTGCAGGAGTAACCCGAATCCCACCCCCTTCCCTCTCTCCCACTCTCTCTGTCCGTCTCTCACTCTCTCCGTAGTTCCAGTAAGCAGGCGTGTAAATAATTTGGTCAAAGCCAGTAATGGAAGACAGCTGGGGTGATCGTGCGTTTTCCATTGTGTTTCACAGCCCTGTGAAAAAAAAAGCCACTGTAGTTGGGGAGAGCTGGAGTATGAAAGTTATGCAGAGTGTGACTTCATTGAAGAAAGAGAGAGTAATTGTGAAAAAACTTCCTCTATTCAGATAACCTTAAAGAAGTATTTCACTGTCAGAAAGATGGCTGCTTAATAAGACAGGGATTTCTATGCATGAAATTGTTGCTACATGAGCAGAGAAAACAGAGAAAAAGGACGCTTTTGCTCAAGAGTTAGAAAACCTACAACTACCAGAATGCACTGCGCCTCACAGAACCATAAACACTCCCTCTGGTGGGTAACGTGATGTGACCTTGTACGTGAGAAAAAATGGGCGGCAAGAAACAATCTCGTATTACAGTTAAACAATGAGCTAAAATATGTTTCTGAAAACATTTGAGTCTTGGTTTGTATTTGGTCAGCGCTGCTTCATTTTACGGTTTGATCTCGTTTTTTCGGCCTCCGTGCAGGAAACAGTATGGCACAGACTTCCTGTTCACAAACTCTCACTATTACAGCTTCACAGGGCACTACATGTGTTTCTATCAACATTATATCTAGACACTGCTTAGATGGAGGGACGTTTTCCATGCTCATGAACACGTACTACCCAAATTGTTATGATTTGAAGTTCGTTAAAAATCAGCAAAGTATCCCTTTAACCCTTTAAAACCTGGGCAAATTGGCTTGATTTCTTTCAAAAACAACAACATGATAATAATAATAATAATAATAATAATAATAATAATAATAATAATAATAATAATAATAATAATTCTAATTATTGTTTTCTGAAAATGTTTGTTTTTGTTAATTTTCCTTTAATTCTCCATCTCTCTCTCTATCTCTCTTTTAGACAAATTTTCAGGTCATTTTCTTCAACTTTTACTAATTTTTTTGCAGTTTGTGGGATGTTTCTTGCCAAGTTACTAGTTGCATTTTCCAACTGAAAAATGTTGTTGTCCAAATGTTTTCAAAAGAAATCAAATTAATTAGCTAAGTTTTAAAAGATTTAAATGCTTGAGAAAGTTGTCAGAAAGCAAGAAGCCTGAATCAGGTTTCAAGGGTTAAGAGGCAGTGAGAGAAAAGAAAGTTTTGCTGTCATGTCGTATTGGTTTTAGTTTTTATTTTCAGTCACAACACTTGTAGTTCATTGTAGTTTATTAAAAGCATAGTTGCAGTTAGCAAAAGGGCCTGGTTTTGAGCACATGACTCTGTATCTGCAAAATAAGCCCTAATATGGGATTGTGGCTGAAGGCTTCCAGGTGGCGTCTTTCATCAGACCTGCCCCTCCAGAGGCCTCACCTTCCCCACTCCTTTTCCACCAGATGAGTCCTGCTGAAAGACCTTGTCCCAATTTTGGAATGGCCCTTTGGAAAACAGGAGTGTCTGTCCAAAAAATGACAGCAGGCCCTTTACTTTGCCCTAGATAACAGATATTTTGGGTTAGATTACAAACACGCACTTGGAAAAGCTCTCTTTTTCCACTTGTTTTTCAAAATTTTGGTTTCAGATATAATAGTGTCAGTAGTTGTGGTCTTGTTTGTTGTAGGAATATAATCGGCAGTGCTGTAATTGGCTGTTTTGGTAGCTGGAATAAAGCGTACTGTTATTTTTTGAAGCATTTGCACAAAACCCCCCAAAAAACTTACTTATAAGCAAAACGTAACCTTTTATCACCTGTATTGACGTCAGTTTTCTTGTGCTGCATTCAGATGCCTTTCAATAGCATTTAAACCTCTGAAAACCCAAGAAAACTGGTTTGATTCAAATAAGCAAGCAAAAATAGCGGGGGGGGGGGGGGGGGGGGGGGGTTTATTAGATATGATCAAAATCTTTAAAAAAAAAGTATTTATTAATTTTAAAACTTTTTTTTTGATTTTCTTTTTCCTTTTTTGTATATTTTCAAGCAATTTACTTGTGACTTCTTAAAAATGTCCTCTTTTTTTGGGTGGCCATTTTTCATTTAGTTGCTCGTTGCTCTCTTTAAATGCATTTGCAAGAAATCAAGTCAATTTTGCTCAGGTTTCAAAGGGTTAAGCAGCACTTCTCTCTGTTGCAAGTCTGTAGCATTTCCTCAGCATCACATACATCATCGGCTATCTTTGTATTTTTTATTGCGCTTCTATTCATAGCTTTTTATTGTCCGGTGACTGTTCAAAACAAACGCTACATTTATCACACTTTCCGTTTGTTAACTGTCCAGTAAAGAGGCCTTCCCGGCGTCCTGTGTACGTGTCAATACACGACGAGGCAGCACGGCATTTGACAAGTCATTCTTCTCCTCTGCCCTCCCTTTCCTGAAGATGAAGAACCCCGGAGGAATGTCGTCCCCTCCAGCCTGTGTGAAAACGCTGTCTGCCTTGCCCTTTCCTCACCTCTCTGGCCCCTTCACACTGGGCTCTCACACTGGCACAAAGACCCACCATTGTTTCACTCTTTGCTTTCTGTTGATGGCAACCTGCTGCTCCTCAAAGGCCTCCATTATCACATCTGAGTGATGATGTTTATGTAAAATATCACAGGACGCAGCGAGGACTTCTTTTTGGGCCGTCTTTGATTGATGTTAAAAACAAAGCATCAGTGTGCGCAGTGTGCAGTTGACTTATCTGTTGATTTTTGCGGGTTATTCGGTGGTGTGTGTCTGTCAGTTTGGATGTTAGATTGGAACAGATGTAGCTAAGTATGACTCTGCTTGATTGGTATTTGCAATTTCCAGGCCTGGAAAAGTTTTGGAAAACTAAGTATGCCCTGAAAGTTTGGAAAAGTCATGAAAATTTGTTTCAAAAAACCTGTATAATGAGACATGATGTGTCCAAAGCCGTCAGCAATTTGAAAATCCAATGATAATTTCTGTTTTTACAGTTTCAGACTGTGATAAATTGTGTAATTTTGGGGAGACATGCAGGGGTTCAGAAGATATGTTTTAAATTTAAAAAAAAAGCCAAAATATTTTTTTTTAAAATCACCAGAAATAAAAGAAAAAAAAGCCATTTTTTTTCTTTGAAAATCTCCCAGAATTTTCAGAGAAAATAAATTTTGCCAAAATGTTTCCATCAAAAATTGCCAATAATAATAATAAAAAAGTTGCCAAAAAATAATTAATTTTTTGGCAAAATAATTAATTTTTTGGCAAGCAAGCCCAAAATTTTCTTCATTGCCAGATTGTCAGAAAAGGCCAACATGTTTTCTGTAAATATTATCAAAACTTTTTCAGGAAAAAAAAAAGCTGAAATGTTTTCCTCAAAAATCACAAGAACTTTGGACAAAAAAGCCAAAGAAACAAAAAAAGCCAAACTGTTTCTAAAAAAATCTCCAGGAATTTAAAAAAATGGCCAAGCATCCAGAAAAAAATAATTCTGATTAGATCATCCAGCTGAGATATGATATGAATGAAATTCCAAAATGAATTTCCAAAAAAGGTTTCTAAAAATAGGTTGTGTAAAATGGAAAAACAACTTATATGCATTGTTTTGCAAATCCTTTTTGACCTATATTCAATTGAATTCAGCACAAAGACAAGATACATGTTATTGGGTTTTTTTAGTAAATATATAGGGTTCCCACAGTCATGGAAAACCTGGAAAATTCATGGAAACGTACAATCATGACTTCCAGGCCTGTATAAATATCAAATGGATTTCCAAATCTTTGGATTCTCTTTTTATTTCCGTTTTACGACTGCGACCCAACTTTTTTTTGGAATTGGGGTTTTAAGTGCATTATAATTAACAGTGTTGTGTCGGCTCCACGACATGTTTTCCAACATCTTTACATTCTGAGGTTTTTGGAATTTCCGGACATAAAGAGCACAACTCAACAGGCGTCCTTCAAGCTCTCAGCTAACCTTTTTACCCCGACCTGTCTGACATACTGACTTTCCGTCACTGCCGCTGAATGATATTAAATACTGTAGGTTGAGGGTTTCTGACGAGGCTGATGATCCAACACAAATGAAATGAGGCTGTTATGAAGTTGGACAACACAAAGTGACCCTGGGGCACTCCTCCCTGCATCCCCTACTGGGTTTGAATCTTTGTGAATGCAGATGAACGGGCTGCTCCCGAACCCCCACTGAGCGTCTGTCAGAGAGCATGGCTTTTGCAGGCATTTATGATTGATGAGTGAGATGCCCTTGAAACAGCAGGACGTACATTTTTCTCCATAACCGTGTTTTACCAAGACAGGCACCTCTGCTCGGGGACTTTTAGCACTGACATGTACTGCGATGTGCAGGGTGAGCTGATGGCTGATGCAGTTTTCTTATGGTATCTCAACAAGGTCATGATTGGTTGAAACCTTCCAGCATAACCACTGTAAAGTAATCAGAGTTTGGAAATGTCATGGAATTTGCAAATAGCAATTTCCAGGCCAGGAAGGGTTTTTGTAAAATGTCTCAAAAACCCGTAAAATAACACATTATGTTTTCTAAAGACCATAAGAAATTTGAAAATCCAATCATTACTTCTGTTTTTACAGTTTCTGGCTGTGATAAATAGTGTAATTTGAGGGATTTTTATAAGAAAACATGCACAGGTTTAGAAGGCATGTTTTCAGGAAAAACTAGCCAAAATAATTTCTTCAGAAGTTGCAAATAAACACAAAAAAACCCGATATCAATCGCGAAATAACTTTTCCTCGATTGAAATATGAGACGTAGTTGATTGAATGTCGATAGACAGCGTTCCAGCCATGTTTTGACAGACAACACGAACAGCCAATGATAATAAGAATAACGCCGCGGCGAACCAAATGCAGTGAACGACTTTGACTGTAGAACAGCTGAGTGTTTGACAGCCACAGCCAAAAACAAATTTGCATTAAAGTCATGGAAAAGTCTTGGAAAAGTCCTGGAAATGTATTGGTAAAAATGTGTATAAACCCTGAATAATGTTGCTGCACTGTTAGTGCTAAATTTGACACTTTCTGTCTTCACCAAGCAAACCTTCAATCAAAACAAAATATATTCCACATTTCAGATTTTAGAGTAGTTGACTTTTTTAATTGTGCTCCTTTAATTTACTGATACTGGAGCAGTTTGTGCAAATAGTCCTTGGTTGTTCTTAACCATTTAGTACCTATTAGATACTCCAACAGCCAGTTCTTGTTTCGTGCCTGCGCTGACAACTTTTTTGTTCTTTGATATTATGAGTCCAGACAGCACATGTCTGCACCCATCAGTAAAGACATGCAGTGGTAGCACAGCCAGTAAAGTCTTCATGCACACATGCTCGGCTGTCTCACTTTACACAGTGGCTCCTGTGTTCCTCTGGGAATTAGCCTCGTCATCCGTCTCTTCAAAGCTCTCTGATTTATGTCTGCATTTGGAGGTGGAGAGAAATGTGCCCACTTCCATCTCTCTGCTTGCCTGTGGCTTCGTATGCCACTCGTAATTGTTCGCGTATTTTTTTTTTTTTTTTTTTCAACTGATGCTGACGTTTTACCAACAGGTGCTGAATTCATCTGTCGAGGTCGATGAATAATAACCAGGCTCACTGTCAGCTACAGAAAAAGTTTTACCCACCGTTCATTCATAACATATCCACTACTTTATCTTTATCATGCAAAAGGTTAGTTTTTATTTTAGGTCAGTTAAAAGAAACACTAGACATTGAGGATACATTTAATTGGGTAAAAATGTCAATTAATAGCCTGGGCTGTTAATTGCACGAGTTGTGAGAGCTTGTTTTGACGTAGTTTTGCTATTGTTGAACATGGCCCCCAATCAATCAGTAAAATACTATTTTCATAGTTTTCTTTGGAGACAAGCAAGAAAAACAAAGATTTCATAACTTCAAGGAATGTAACACACGCACCAGGGCAGGAGGGAGTTACTATGGTAACAGAAGTGAAACTAACAGCATAAATGGATATTTATCGTCTTTATCGTCTGTCCAGCACAGTATTTGTTGTTGTTTTGATGCTCTTAATCTAATCCAGCGAGACTAAAAACAGACTCTCGGCTGTAGTCCACTTTTGCTTGGAAGTCGTCGTTTTCTGGAAGTGGAGAAACGTTCGTCGTCTCGTCCCCTCGTGCAGAAAGAACTCAGCCAGAGATGAATCAGCTTCTTCATTAACATGATACAGATTTTCTTTTGATCTACCCCTCTGCAACCGTTTGAAATTTAGATCAGTTTAGGCCTGTTTAAGCTGTCTGAGATCTTTATATGGATCCTGGATGATCTGTACGGGCTTTTAAATCTACTTTAATCAGATTTGTAGACGCCATGAAAGGTGCATAATAGAAAGTATAAATTGGCATTTAGACTTGTTTTTGGTAACATCATCATAAAAGAAAGTATAGTATTAGTATTATTGCTGCATTGGTAAATATAACTTTATTTTATACTTTATTTTTGCCCTCCTCTAAATCTGTGCTCTTACACATGAGAGAGATGCATTTCTATTACTCCTTTGATTTCCTCTGTATTCAGTACCATAACCCTTTGAAACCTGGAGCGACATCACTTCTCTTGTGTTGCTCTCAGATGACTTTCACGAGAATTTAAACCTTCGAACCTTGAACAAACTGGTGTAATTTCTCTCAGAAACATGGAGAAAAATAAAAGGCACAACTTGATAACAAATGTTCTACAAATTGCCAAAAAATAGTACATTTACAACATTATTATTATAAAAAAGCTAGAGAAAAATTTCTAGAAAAAAAGAACAAGGGAAAAGCAATATTTAATATCATAATTACATCTTTAAAATTATGTAACAGAATTATTATTATTTTCTTAAACTAATTTCTTTACTTGTTTTTATTTTTTTCCTTTTAATACATTTTTAGGTTTTTTTTTTTTTTTTTTTTTTTTACTAATTGCTTTACTTGTTTTTATTCATTTTTTTTCTTTTTTATTACATTTTTAGGTATTTTTTGTACTTGACACTCATTTCTTGCCAATTTTGGATCATTTCTTCTTTCGTTGCTCATCATCTTTTACTTTTGAAAGAACTCAAGCCAGTTTTGCTCAGGTTTCAAAGGGTTAACTGTTGCTGAAGTTTTCCCATCCACAGGGATGTAAAGTTATTGCCTGAGCACCTGTTAACATACTTACAAACTGAAAAAAAAGAACTTTGCCTGCATATATTTACGTGCGTTTGCTCCACATCTCCCACATAGATAAAACATAATCCTTTTCAAACTCCTTTCTTTTTGCTGTTTTTTCAATTATACGCCAGCTGACAAGATCACGGCGAATGAGCGCTGAAGTGTGTTTGGGTGATATTGAGTTCCAGAGAGAGGTTTTCAGGATATCTGACTTCAGATTTCACACTTTGATGGGAGAGTTTACGACTTCCCTAATGGAGCTCGGGCTCACCCCCTTCCCTCCTCCCATCTTTTCCCTTTTCAGTTTCCTCCTCTTATGCCTCCAATTTTACAGTCCGGAGATAAATCCTTTTCATAGGCAGGCCAATAAAGCGGACCTACACCGCCCTTATGAAAAGCTTTACTCACTTCCTGTAGTAGTGGCTCAGGGTTCAGGGGTGAGTGGGCTGCGCTAATGTCAACACTGCAGAGCTCGTGATTCTTCAGTCCAAAGCCCCTTAGGAAAACAACAGCGGGCAGAATATTACGTTCCCTAAACTGGTTTGCATAGTTCGCGGACCATGGGAATCATGCCCTGCAGTAAAACAGAAAGAGACCAGAGGATCCGTTTAATCCTGTGCTTCATATGGGAACCAGGATATTTTAGGTGGAGATGTATAGAAACTAAGAGGCCCATTTTTGCTGCTTGTTCTAATGAAATTGGCCTTATTATATCTTTGCATTATTGCACAGCTGTATGGAAAATGCTTTATTATTGTCTTTTTGTCAGATGGGAAATTATGACATTTCCTAATGACGTGTGAGGTAATCTTCATTTTTTTGAAGCACTTTGGGAGGGTACTGGGAACAAGACGTGAGGATGTGTGTATACACACTCACACACACACACACACACACACACACACGCGGGCGTTTTCTGTTTGTTTATCTTCCACACACACACACACACACACACACACACACACACACACGGGGGAGTTTTCTGTTTGTTTATCTTCGGAAATGGCTTTGTGGGAATATCAGATTTGTCCCTAACTGGCACACAGACTGACATCACTTCCTGTACCCAAATCTTGGCTCGGTGCCGCAGCGTGGGAGGCAACGACGTGCACTTTTTAGAGGCGTATGAGATAGGAGAAAACTGTGTCGATAACTTCACCCAGCAGCCTCCTGGTTTTAACTTTGAGCCCTCAAAATAAACATACATGGTCCAATTTACAGTTTTATGACCTGAATAAAGTATTTTTAAACTTCAGATGCGAGCAATTACTACTCTTTTGATTCGGCACCAGAAATACCAGCTGTTTAAACTTATTAAAATTTCTATTTTACTGGTGTACACATTTGAATACCATATTAATACATATTTGGATGAGTTTTGGGGGTTTTTTCAACTATAAAGAGGTTGTCTGCTTTACGATTGCATTCACCCAATTAAAATGTCATTGTTACTACACGTTTCCTGAAGATTTATTCAGGACTTTTTTTCAATAAATGTTATTTAACTTTTATTTAGAGAGGTTTTGTCATGTTTTTTTGTGCCAAACATTTCAGCAGAATTTAAAATATTATCCAAAAATGGAAGTTACTTTTTCAAATGGCTCTTATAATATATGCAGTATTTTTCTTGTCAATTTTTAACCTTATAATTTAATTTTAGCTCAATTTATATAGATTTTTTTACTGTATCTTTAATTTTTAAGATAAGTTCAAACTTCCTTTTAAATCTCAGGGAAATTAATGAACTTGAAACTGACAGATGCTTTGATGATGCAGCATAAAAGATCTTTTGTTTTTAAGCAAAAATGCTGAACATCCTCGTGGTCCAGCCCTTTTTCCTGCTCTCGGAGTAAACAGATTATTTTAAGACTCTAGACTATCGGTCGCACAGACTAAGACATTTGAAGACAAAGACGGGGACATTTTGCACTCAAATCAAGAACACATGTTTGTCCTCTTACCTGTAGCGTTATAAATCAGGGTAGATAGTTTTGGTGTGAGTTGCAGAGTGTGGAGCTTTTGGCCGTAGAGATGTCACAGTCTAGACTGATAAATATTACTACAGGTGAAAAAAAATCTGTATTTATGATTTTGGGCAAACTGTCTTTTTTTCTGTTTTTTTATCACATATGACACAATAGAGTTGTAACCCTGATTTTGTCACCATTTTTAGGAGCTGTAATAACATTACATGCATTCTACATTATTTTGGTCGTCTTCTCAGTGAGATAATTTCGGTTATATTCATTATATTGGTGGAGTAATCACAGAAACAGTGTGACTAATATACTACATGACAGTGAAGTATTCATCCCATAATGTCAGCACTCATGTGGATATATTCAGCTAAAGTTTAAACACAGAACAGTTTGGAGCTGTGCAAATTTATTACAGCATTATTTCTGATCTGCCTCCAAACCCTCTTCCGCTTTTTAAGTCATGCTCAGATTCCCTAAAATACCACAGATCCCCCGTAATGGTGATCTCATCCAATTTCACTGATGTTTTTGCAATTGTTTTTCAGTATGCGGCTGTTTTTTTCTACTCTAAAAAAACTTGTCCAGGCAGATCATTTTTCAAGAACTGCAAGACAAGCAGTAGTGTGAATAACGTCAGTTTACATGATTGGTTTCTTCCTTTATGATACAATGTGGTTACACTTTGCAGAAACTTGTAGTCTGGTGAAAGGTGTAAAAATGAAAGCAGAACTGTCACTTTATCAAACCTTATAAAAGTGTGGAACACAGAATATCTGAAAGAAATATTAGCACTTAAATCATAAAAAAAAGGTTTCTGTCCAAAAGGAGGCTGCCAAAGAATGTGAAAAGTGTCCACTGACATCACTGTCTGGACCTCACACTGTTTAAATATATCAAAACTGAGTATTTTTACAGTCTCTCTCGCCTTAATTCAGATTTTTAACATCACAGTCAGGCATATGTGCATTTTAGGCAGTGTAAAATAATAAAAGAGTATAATTATCAAAATAAATTCCTCATGTTCGTCGTCTTGTAGTGTCATATCCAGTGTTGCTTTTACAGTCAGTCTGTGTATATTTAGTGCTAATCCCCCAAAAAGGTATAACTGAAGAAATAAACCTTTAACAGTGGGAGGTCAGGAGAAACGGAGGTGCACGTCAGTCACACGTGTGAGTCTTTCATGTCCTTTTCTTCTTGTGTGGAAAGAGTCAACATGCGGGGAACCCTGCTCATGAACTTTGCAGAAATTAACCATCAATCATCAACCATCAAAAAAAAAAATGCAACGGATGAAAATATAGTGCCACTGTTTTCTCAGGTAACACGAATGAATGTGCCAAATACGTTTTATTTTGGAGTGATGTGAATAGGATCTTAAGTTTCAGATCTTACGCTGTATAACTGCTTACGTTGTCTCCAGCGTTCCTCAACCGACATTTCTAATTTAGCTACAAAACATGTAATGTCTTTCAAAAACATAGGCAATGAGCAACCTAAAAAGAAATTACACAAAAACTAGCAAAAAATGAAATAAAAAATAAAAATCTGAAAAAAACAAAGAAAAAAGTAAAAAAAACAACAACAACAAAAAAACCCCCAAACTAACAAAAAAACAAGGAAATGACCCCTGAAAAAATGCTTAAAAATTCTGTAAAATAATTAAGAATGTATTATCACTATATTATAAATGTAAAGATTCTTGGGACCTTTTTCCTCACTTCTTTAAAAATAAAATTTCCAAAAATAATTTCTTGCAATATGAGGAACAGGTCTTCGCCTTTCTTTTGTGTTTTCAAGGATTTCAGATTTTTTAAATATTTGTGAAGGTTTTGCAGCTCAAGAAATATCTGCAAATACTTGTCAACTGACAGTTTCACTAATTTCATTTTTTATTCTTTTTTTTTAATTAGTAGTATTTTAAAGGTTAAATAAACAAGTACACACAAACAAATAACATGCAAAAAATGGTTAAAAAAGACAATATAATCATATATATGTGTTAAATAACAACTCGGACAAATAAATAAAGAGCTAAATATGCATAATAAGAAACCATTCTGGAGAGTTCACAAATCATTCAAAGTTCATAGGTTGATAAATAGTATAATTTCATGTACAACTCATGTACATATCTACATAGGATATTATCATGTGTCCGCAGGTGAGACAAATAGATAAGAAAAAAAGAAAAACACTGCTTGGTCAGAAATCCACACTGAGCTGCTGTCAAATGGTTAATTTTCAATAAGCCTGATGAAATAAGGAAGTAATATACGGTACGGTCTTTTGTCACAGTGTAAACAGGATTCAGTTCTTACTTTTGACCACATACTGAGTGTTTTCGAGCAGCTGTTACTGATTTAAATACCGATGTGTTTTATAAATGTTGATTATAACCAGTTAGTTGAAGAGCATTAAGCTTAAGTGCATCAGGCAAACTGTAGTGAAAACTGAAAGTGATGATGAAAGTCATTTTTTCCTCCACACAGAAATCTCCCTCTAACTTCTCACTGTCACAGCTAAAACCACAGGCTCCTCTTCCTCCGTTAGATGTGGTTTTTACACCCGTGACATTTGTCAGAGCGTCATTGAGATGCTGCTCCATCTCCTGATTCTAACAATGACTGTCCTCGCTCTTTACAAGAGAAAACTTAACACTTGAAGCACATTTTAGTTTGATTGTGGACGCGCAGAGACGTCCTGAGCTGATCCGCAGGATTCTGGATCGTGACAAACATCTTCTGGTGGATTCTGTTGACTAAATAAAGAGGGATTTCTCATCCTTTGTTTGTTTGCTCCAAGTATGCCAGCTGTCAGAAAGACACTGAGCTCTAAACCACAAAGAACAGGCTGTTTGGAGGTACCCAGTCTACTCGAGATTCTTTCAAACTTTTTCCCCCGTGACAGAGTTTTTTTCAGATCTTGAAACTGGCACAGATCCCAGCATGCACAGCTAAAAGGGCAGATTTGAATATGTAGGAGTGAGCTGAATCTCCACGAGGCATGTTTAAAACCTCTAAATTAACCAAATTTAAGATTTTAGGGGGATATATTGACAGGAATGGAGTATAATATGATACGTTTGTTTGCTTCATTGTAAGAAAATAAGGAAATTCCTGAAAATAAGATTTGTTCTGTTGTCGTTAATATATATCTAACAAGGAGCCATATTTCTACAGTAGCCCAGAATGGACAAACAAAACACTAGATTGGGACATTTAAGCAGACAATAGCTTGAAAAATAACATTGATTTGTAACCTATTTTTTTAGTGTTTTAACTGGTTTAAATCACCTGGTTTGTGTGTTTTGGAGAGGAAGAGGCCTCTGCGGATAATTCGGCTGTTAATTCGGATGTTAAGTTATCAGAGAAAAAAGTGAGCACAGATTAGCAGGTGCTGGGCTGACGACCGTCTCTCACAGGCCAAACTGCATCGGAGAAACATTTATTTTTCAATGTAAAACTACTTTACTCAGTGTTTCTAGAGGTTTTCATCAGCTGGTCTGTTTGTTTTGGAGAGGATGAAACTTCTGCAGATAATTCGGCTCCTGGTAAAAACCTCCTAAACAATGACAGCTGAAGGAATTTTAACCGGGAGAAGTTTCAGCTGGTTGCCATCTGCAGTCCTCACTGCTAGATGTCACCAAATCCCCCTAAATCTGACCCGCTGTACCTTTTACGTTCATAACTTTGCAGAATATTACAAATACAGAAAAGATATTCACAGACTTTCTGATTTTTTTATTTCTTTTAAAACTTTTTTTTTTCTAGGCAACGCAAGAAAAAAGCCACAGTAGCCCTGATTTAAATAAATTAACCGTTTTAGCAGACGTTAGGTATTCGGGGAGTTCGATTCACAGTCGAGGAGCATCAAAACTAAAAGCTGCTTCACCTTGCTGGGTTTTGATCCTGGGAACGCTGAAACCTGTCCCGGATAACCTGAGGGATCTGGATGCATCACAGCTGAATCAGAAATGTATTCACCCCCGAGATCATTTAGTGCTTTAGAGACGAGTCACAGGATTTTTAAATCCATCCTTTGACACACAGGAAGCCGGTGGAGAGATTGCAGGGCCGGTGTAACGAGGAATCTGGCAGCAGCATTTTGGACGACCTGCAGCTGTCTGATTGATTTTACCGACACCTGTGAAGACACCTGAACAATAGTCCGGCCTGCTGAACATAAACGCATGAACACGTTTTTCTGTATCTTGTTTAGACGGTAGCCAAAGTTTTACTCAACCATTTCAAATCATAGTTTAATTTTTTATGAATTGTGAATGTGGCTTGACCTCACAGCTGGTCGGAGGGGAGGGATGATGAGATGTTGAGTCTGTTGGCTCGGATCGGGATCTGGCCGTCTTGTCCATGTTAGGTTTTCCCAAAGTCTCGCTGCTGCTGATTTCGCCTGACACGGAGAACTCGGGCCCCTCACACGCATGTTAACAAAATGATTCGAGAGGAATCAAAGTGGAGATTGGTGAATAGAGCTCTCCTGCCTTTTATTATGCTGCGGCTGCAGCAGTATGCCGTGTTTGGCTAGACTGAGATTAACCCTTCGAAACCTGGTAGGTGGGAAACACGGGAAAAAGGCAATAAGCAAAGAAAAAATGATCCAAAAATGTGCAAAAAATTAGAAAACAGTACAAGACAATTATCTGAAAATCTGAGAAAAACTAAACAAATACATTTAAATGAAACAGGGCAAACAAGACTGAGAAAAAGTGCTTCAATAAAAAGTAATAAGTAATAATAATAATAATAATAACAAAAATAAGCAAGAAATTAGTAAACCATACAAGACAATTATCTGAAAATTTGTAAAAAAGAAAAAGAAAAAAATGCTAAAATACTTTATAATAATTCTGTAACAAGACTTAGTAAGAAATTGGTAAAAAAACAAAAAAACAAACTAGACAATTATCTGAAAATGTCTAAAAACAACCAAACAAAAACAAATAGTCAAAAGAAGCAAGGGTTAACAAGCCAACAACCCAAACAAGACTGAGAAATGAATAAATTATAATAATTCTGTAACAAAAATGAGCAAGAAATTAGTACAATTAGTAAAAAGTACAAGAAAGTTACCTGAAAATTAGGAGAAATAAATAAATAAAAATACATACACGCATTAAAAGAAAGTTAAAAAAAAAAAACAAACAAACAAATGGCCTTTAATTTTTTAAAAAAAATATAATAATTTTTTTAACAATGAGAAATACAGTTTCCCCTAGCTTTTTCACAAAATAATTTTCCAAATCTAATTTCTTGCCAGCTGTGGAACATTTTTCTTACCAAGTTGCTCATGTTTTTGAAAGAAATCGCACCAGTGTGTTCAGGGTTTAAAGGGTTAATGTGCAGTATAATGAAGGTTTAGGGTCATTCATCTTATTACAATGTACAGTGTGTCCGCTATTATGGATCAGATTTTGCTTCATCATCAGTGAAGCATCTCACCACTTTAATTCCAGTGTTTTGAAAATGAATGTCGAGCCCAAAAATGCACTGTTATTACCCTGCACCTCCTTTGATAATAGATCATTTACATGTAATTTGCTGAGGTTTTGGGGGATATTAGATCGTAGCGTTACCACAATAGAGTTGTACGGTACGTTTACCACAATAATTTGGTGCCAAAGTGGGAAGCTGCAGGCTACAAAATGGTCTAGATGGACACAACAGATATTTTTGGGGAATATTTCTTTGTAGGGTGTAGTTACGGTTACGCTCTCTGCATTCATCTTTGGTACGCTCATCTGTCTGAAGGCGTTCAATAAATTTCAGAGATTACTGTTACAGCTGGAGTATCAGCTTTACCATCAGATGTTGCTGTATCTGCTGAGCTGAGGCGGTATTTGTGGTGCAGTCTGCAGTGTCGGGTCGGCCTAGGCTGGACTTGTTTTTCAGGCAGATTGAACAACAGCTTCTCTCATTCCTCCGCTGTGGGCGTTTGGCCCGGCCAGCTAAAAGGCACTCGTAGCAGCTGGACAGGACATACTCTGTGCTCCATCGATGACCAGGGGAAACATGGCGGGAGAGGGAGAGGAGGGCAGACAGAAGCGGGGGAGAAAGGCGGACGAGGTGACAGAAGACACAAAGCTGAGGCGCGGCCAAGCTTTTTTTTTTCTCAAACTCCTCTCTGTCCATTGAAGCTGAAGTCTGATGTCGATAGCATGTGTGATGGATAATAACTCAACAACTGAATGAGTTATGAGGGCCTTTGTCTGCTTTGTATCATCTCAAAAGTATATTTTAACAATTTGAAGCTCTTGATCAACATAACTTTTCTCGTGCTGCATACGGTCACCTCTCACAAATATTTAATACTTTGGACCTTCAACGAATAGCTTTGATTTGTTTCAAAGGCATGGTTAGAAAGGCAATGAGCAATTTGGCAAGAAATTTCCCACAAATTACAATAAATTAGTAGAGCTGAAAAATTATATATCTATTTTTTTTTTTTGAAAAAGCAAGAGAACCATATTATCATCATCATCATTATTTTAAAGAATTCTTACAATTTTTAAGAATTTTTAGGTAATTTCCTTGTTTTTTTGTTTTCTCTCCTGTTTTTTAAAAAATTATAGATTAAAAAAAAAAAAGTTTAATTATAATTCCCTTTTTTTCTTTTTTACTTATTTCTTGGAAATGTATTGGCTAATTTCTTCTGAAGTCGCTCATTGCCTTTTCCCCATGTCTTTTAAAGAAATCCAGTCAATTTGTTCAGGTTTCAAAGAGTTAAATGTTTATATGTTTGGGATTATAGATGTACTTTAGATTACACTGAAAATGCTGCATGTCGTTGTAGCTCATGATGAGTAATTTGCAGTAAAATGTCTTTTTCACATCAAAATGACCACATGCAGGCAGCAGGGCTGGGCGATAAAACGATAACGACATCAATCACGATATAACTTTTCCTCTTCTCTCCGCTCTGCCCTCTCTGCTCTGCTCTCATTCGCCGCCAGTGTCTCCGCTGGTGTCTCTGCCGATGTCTCCAAATGTCTGCTCGACCCTCATTCTCCATCTTTGTCTCCGCCGGTGTCTCCGAATGTCTGCTTCGCCCTCATTCTCTACTGGTGTCTCCACCGGTGTCTCTGAATGTCCGCAACACTCTCGTTTGCCACCGGTGACTTCTGCCGATGTCTCCAGCCGATGTCTCTGAATGTCCGCTCGCTCTCATATTCCGCCGGTGTCTCTGTCATGTATCACCGTGCTCGCTGCTTACAGTAACCGCTGCTGAACACCGGTCTAAGTGGACACCGTCTCCCCCCTCCATTCTTCTGCTCTGTGTGTGTGTGTGTGACGGGGACATGATGAGAGGACATGATGAGAGGACACGCTGGATGTAGTTTGAGTTCAGGTGTAGTGAGTTTCCAGCTCGGTTCTGCTGAAAGAATAAACTGATTTCTGATGTTTGATTCCTTCCAACAACAAGCAGAACAACATGTAAATCTGCAGCGATCACAACAAAGGTTGAAATAACCGTTATCGTGCATCACTGGTTATGATATCTTCATATCTCACTTAGGAGTCAAAGGGAACCTTTAAGCTCGACAGAAATAGTGATTTGGTGTATATCGTGATATATATTGATATTGATTGATATGAAAAACATTATCGCGATAAGACTTTCCATATCGTCCAACCATAGCATGCAGGTTTCTTCAAACTTGTGTTAACCTGCTAAAAACTGGCTAAAGACTGCAGTCCTATTGCCAGGAGCAGACCTGTGAACACAGCACTGTGTGTGTGTGTGTGTGTGTGTGTGTGTGTGTGTGTGTGTGTGTGTGTGTGTGTGTGTGTGTGGTTTTGTTGATGTGTACAGGCCTACTACAGGCCCGTGTACAGCTTACTGTCTCATAAAAGAGCAACTAGGCCAGAACAGACCTAGTTGTTCTTTCATGAGACAGTAAGCTTTTATTGCGGTTTGGCTTTTTGTGCGCAACAACGGCATCATCCGGAGAGTAATCTCTTGAAAACGCTGTGTAAGCAGCAATAAGCAGCTAGCGTGACAACGGTGACGTCATGGCTGCACTTCGTTCACGCACATGGGTTCTTCTGTAGTGTACTACTACTACTACTACTGGCCTGGTATGCATACTACAGCGTTTTCAGTTGTTTTTGTGGACCCATGTTTATGAGGATCATTTTCACAATGTTGTAATATCAACACAGATTTTATTAAAAACACAAAGGAAAGACTTTCCGTTTTTCGTTGGGCTGCTCTGTTGAGCTCTGTGATGAGTATCAGCTTGTTTTTGCTGCCCCCTTTAGGCAGGAAGGGCTGTGTTTCGGCTAAAATTCGTCGTTAGAGTGGCACCAGAGTGACGACCGCAGCATCATTAAAATCCAAAGGGGTTGTTTTCTTCATCTTTTGTCAGCAACAAAGTGGTAGTCAGGGAGGTCACCGCAATCATCATGAATCATCTTCTGGGGAAAATGACTACCTAAAAATGTCATGAAAGCCTCGCCGGTCTTCAGCTCAGCAAAAACAATACGACAAAACTCTGCGTGCCCTACTTTCCTCTCCATATGGTACCCTTTCCTCCCACATGTCTCCCCCTCGCCGTTGTATTTTTAAGCCATTAAAATATCACATCATTGCCCAATAGGCATTGTAATCTTTTGGCAGTCTCCCAGAGAGAAGTACGTTTTTCTTTGTTTGTCTGGCAGTTGTTTGTTATTCTCCGTGTGTGAGGGGAAAAAGTGAGTTGCCCTCAGACGTGTTTGTGGGAGTGAAGCTTGATGGCATGGTTAGACTCGGGTCCTTTGGGAGGAAAATCGAGACGGGGGGGGGGGGGGGGTTAAGCGGGGGTTGAAATACTGATGCACCACAGCTTTTTGCCATTATCATCATAGAAAGAGCCATTTTTTAATATATGTACGCTCCCAATCTTCTTAGATAATGTATCTGCGCTCGGAGTGATTCAAGAGACAGCACGAAGTCCAGGTTGAGACATCTGTCAAGGGATTTGTCTCCAGAGACAAATATGGTAACAATAAAGCCTCTGTGTTTTTTTTCTCAAAACAAGAGCAGGGGAGCCATGCCATATATAATCTCTGGCTTTATGCTGATGCACTAAAGGCTTATAGGACAGCGCGGAAAGGGAAAACAATAGCTATGTGTTCTGCAAAAAAAAAGTTCCCCCCCGAGTTGTACCCCACCGCTGAGGCACTGTTTTTGGAGTCAGTTTGGGGGGGAATTTAACATTGTTATCTAACTGTCTTTCACTCAGACTTTAATGATTTCCAAATGCTCCATCTGATTGCTGTTCAGCGCGATGTGTTTGAAATGTGAGCGGGCCTCGGCTGGCACCAGGCTACGGGGTAAAACACACGGTCTGACCCCTGTGGAATAAAACCAGGCCGCTGACGCTCTCATCGTATACACGACGCCGCTAATGGAAAAGAGCTGTTTGGTACCTTGCTCAAAACCTGCGCTTTAGTGCCACCCCTGACTTCATGTGAATGCGTTTAAGTGGGTCATACAGATGCATAAAGGAAGTTTATGCTATAGGAAGATGTCAAGCTGTGGTGAAGCTTGTTAAAAAAAGCTTGTGGCTGCAAAGGAAGCTCCGTATCATGCAAGAGCGAAATGCGGATGTTAAGCGCGATCCTGTAAACATCGGTGAAACTTTGTTTAAGTCGAGTAGCCGGGGCGTTCACAGATCACCGAGCTGTTCATTACAGCCGACTGTGCGGCAGACAAAACACACATTGAGACCCGGCAGACTGAGCTCCAGTGTCCTCACACCCTGCTGAGCGCTGCTCTGCCTCACTGACCCGAGCTCAGTCACTGGGTTTTGTCGTCAGAGCTGCTTGTGACCGAAATGAGAGTGAAAGAGAGATAATAAGTGTCTGTAGCATTTTGCTGGGAATTCACCAAAATGGAATCTCATAGCAGATAAAATAACTGATTGTTTGTTATGACTGAATCAGATAACTGATAACATTACTCATGAGACTGCAAATGTGAGGGAAGGCCTGTCAAACCTTTCAGTTTGACCTGTTTATTTTTCCAGTGTCAACACAGTTTTTAAAACAAGTTGAAGTACCATCTTATGTAGGATCATAAGAAAGTTATTTTAACAGTCATTGTTCTTCATCTCTTCTCTTAAAAGCACCAATTTAGCTTTCTTTGATGACAGAAGGCCTCAAATTGTGCAAATTGAAATTGCAAGCGTAAAATGCAACCAATGTAAACGTGTCAATTTCGAAAGAACTCCCATGTATCGCAAAAAAATTTGTGATACATGGGAGTTCAGGTGATCTGAAGGTATTTCAGGTGATCTGAAAAAGCAATATTTCCCAAAACTGCAATGGAAACACTTTCAGTATTTTCTAGGTCACATGATGCTGTGGCTGTGTGCTTGTCAGGAGGAACTGGCTCCCTCATGATGCAGCAGGAGCCACAAGAGCTGTTATTGCATCATATAACTCTGAGAAAGTTGAGCAGATCATCCAGAAGTTTTGAATCCACAATTCCTCTGTGAAATCATGAACTATCAGCTCCCAGAACCCCTCATACGTGGCCGCTCCCACGTATAAGGGGCTCGCCTTTCCGTTGTTGTGCACATAAAATGCCTACATGGCCTTCGATTGTAAATAATGACGGCTAGTGCGGTTGCTGCAATAGAAATAAAGCTGCTAATGTTTTGAACATCCATCACCATGGTTACTGGGATGTTATCACCAGAGGAGAAGCAGCAGAACATCACTCAGTGGAAACACAGTCGCAATTGTGTTTTATCCACATTTTGAAAATATCACTGAAGTTTTGCACAAATCTCGAATGGAAACCCGCCTATTGTGAGACAGTTTTAAAAATAGCATTAAAAACGATACAAAAGCACCAGAGATGTCATGCTTTTATTCCATGGATATCTCTCCCTTGTCAAAATCTGGATCTATTTTGCCCACAATGCAACCCGATTTGTTTGGTTACAGGTTCAGTAACAAGTAAAGTTCTTATCAAACTTTGTGCAGCTTCTTCTGGAGACACTGAAGGTTTTTCCAACTTCTTTTTCGCTCATACCAAATTCCCAAAGAAGACCTGTAAACAGACTCAGATCTGTTAAGATTGTTTTATGTTTAGCATTTCTCCAGCCTTTTATAAAGCAGCTTCCTTCATTTTCAACATGACTGGTGACCTTTTTAGAACCCTGAGCACAGCGGTTTGTATGTAATTTTGTGATGCCAGTTACATACGCCTGCTTCAGCGGCTCTGATTGTTGGACAGCGTAAAGTGGAGCATTACCGTGAAGACCATGTTTTGTCCAGGATTTTGTCACATCTCAGAGAAAACTATGAAGGTCACAGCTAATGTTTGGTTACAAGCTTTACAAGACAGAGTGCACGCAGAGTGTGAAGTCTGCTTCTCCTCCTGAGAGATTGCAGAAGGTCAAATTTGACCATTCAAGGAAAATAAAACTGCCGTAAGGGACTTCCAGTTGGAGCGCAGTGTGTTGATTACATTTCTCACATGTTACTGGGCTTATGGATGGTCAGACTGAGCGACGCTACACTGAGGAAAAAAAAAAAACTTTACACAGAACTGAGAAAAACTAGACTTGTTGAATTATTTATGTGCAATTTATTGGTGTGTTTTGCTTTTCAGATGATTTTTCGACTGTTAAAATAATTTAGACCACAGTCACCAACAGCTCGCATCAAATGAATGACATTAAAAATTTCTCTGAAAGATGAAGGTGTTTTATTTTTTAAGTTCTACGTGCTGAAAAGTAGACGACTGCGTTCCCTTTTCTGTTGTAAAACTCTCCTCTGCAGTAGATTATTGTGGCCTTGGGACAGATAAACGAGTCAGCATCATGTGAGACGTGACATTTGAATCTCTGCACTTACAGTAGCATTTTATTCCTATTGTATTTTTTTTCTTCGCCGCAGGGCCGTTGTTTCGCAGCCCATGTGAGCTGCTGCCGGTGGGGGTGGGACACCCGGTGCAGGCCACGTTGAAGAGCTTCACCGCCCTGTCAGGCTGCGCCAGCAGAGGCACCAGCAGCCTCCCGCAGGAGGTCCACATCATCAACCTGAGAGGACACGCTCCAGAGGGACCAGACAGCACCCCGGCTGAAGTGAGTCATTCTTAGTAACACATAAAAAACAAACAAGCTACTGCCACCATAATTAACCCTCTGATACCTGAACAAATTATTTTGATTTAATTCAAAAACACGGAAAAATGCAATAAGCAACATAACAAGCCCGAAAAAGACTAAACAGGAAATTAGTAAGAAGTTACAAAAAAATTACCTGTAGGGGCGCCTGGTGGCTCAGTGGATAGAGTGGTGCCCCATATACAGAGGCTATAGCCTCGCAGCAGCGGCCGCAGGTTCGATTCTGAACTCGGCCCTTTGCTGCATGTCGCCCTCTCTCTCTGTCGCCCCCTTTAACGCTTAAACTGTCCTGTCCATCAAAGGCAATAATAAAATATATAATAAAAGAAAAATCACCTTTAAAATGTCAAAAATAGATAGTAAAAAACAAAAAAAACAACCAAACAAAAAAAAACCCTCCAAATGACCTGTAAAAAAAGTGCAAAAAAATTAAATGACAATATTTATAAAATAAAATATTATAATATATATTCTTTCTGTAACATAATCCTTGGTATATAATTCAAATAATTAAAACTATAGTTTTCTGCACATTTCCCTCCTTTTCTAAATTCATTTATTTTATAAAAATAATTTTCTGTCTTTTTTCAGCTTTTACAGATTTCTTGCATTTTGTGAGACATTGCTGCCTTTTCACCCCTGTTTCTGAAAGAAATCAGACCAATTTGCTCATATTTCAGAGGTTAAAACAGTTAAGATTTGACTTTAAAGACATAGTATACAGCAAAACATTTCACAGTTCTCCTAACACATATTCACAGTCAGTTGAATTCTTTAACATTACCACTACAGTCCGAAGAGAGATGATCTTTCCTCCACTTTGTCTCATCTTCTGGGGACTCTATTGTTGAGTCTGATAAAGAGTGCACGCTCTGCTGCAGTTGATATTTCCACCGCCCTTGTTTGCTCTATTTTTAACCAGCGGCTCTGATAAAGGAGGCCGGTCCTTTTCCCCTTTTCCTTAGAGGAAGCTTCTTGGGCAAAGCAAGATAGGAAAGGACACACTGGAGTGGCACAGTAAAGTTCACCCATAAGAAAGGCTGCGATAGAGGCTTTCTGAAGGACGATTATTTCAGGGCGAGTTGTTAAACTACTTTGGTGAGCTGAAGTTTGACAAGCTTGCAAGGTGGGAACGTGCTAATGTTTGTTTCTGTTTCACCCGCCCCCCCAGCATTTAGTTTTCAGATTATACATAATTAAATTCAGTAAAGAGATCAAAGCTGTATCATTTGCATTTTGAAGTATCGCCTCATTAAAAAAAAAAAAAAAAAAAATTGAAAATAAAATTTACTTGAAATTAGCAGTGACCTCTAGCTCACCTGGTAGAGCGGCGCTCTGTGTAAACTAAGGCTTTGCAGTGACTCAGGTTTGATTCCAGCCTGCGGCCCTTTGTCATCCCCACTCTCCCTCCGCCTCAGACAGGGGTCCTCTTATTGAGTAAAGTATTTCACATTCAGTTTTTTACAAAGTTTGAAGTTTGCCACGACTGTTGGAGCAGCTGAGAACTGCACAGGTTCCTCCCAAACTCTGAGACACCGTTTTCAGAAGTAACGTTACACAGAAAGTAAAGGTAAAAGTAGAAAACTGTACACCTCCCAGTACAGCTTGCATTCAAACACGCGGGGGAGAGAGGGAGATGTCACCGCAGTAATGACGACTTTTTTACTTCTGGTACTTTCCGGGATTCATGTATAGTTAAATGGTGCGAACTTTTGGTTTAAACTTCACCGAGGCTGAGCTTAATGTGGAAAAAATGTGCATTTTTACATCACCCCAATGGCAAATTCATTGATTTTGCTTAAAACTTTTGCTGCTTTAAAGCTGAAAAAGGTGTGAACAAGCTTCTAACACGTAACGAATATCTGTTATTCTAAGATGTCACTGTTATTGGAGGCTACACTCGGTCCCAGCCCTCACGATCACATGGCACTCACCTAATCCTTGACTTTCGAGAGGGTGAAAAACAAGACAGTGATTAGTCAGTCATTTAAATGTCTGTGCTGAAGTTTTTTTCCAACCGCATATTTGTTTTGAATCTCTTCAGTGTGCTCATTCAAACTGTCAGCGCATCTCCTGACGGCGCTCCAGAAGTCGGGTTTTAAAACCCCTCCCTTTCCTCAGGTACTGCACAGGACATCTCGCGCAGGACTTTTAAAAGTTAGACAGAGTTTAGAGATGAATCATGAGCCCAAGGCCTTTGAAAACTGTCCCACACCCCCCTCCCCCTCAGTCTCAGCAGTCTCAAAGGCTGCATGTATAGACTTGCCATTGCAATTTTGCTGCTGATGACGGCTTTAACGCTGCCAAGGCCAAACATACAGAAACACAGTGTGTGTGTGTGTGTGTGTGTGTGTGTGTGAGTGTGAGAGAGTGTGTGAGAGAGAGAGTGTGCTGCATCAGCAGGTAAATACAGAAATTACTCTCTGGTTTCAGTGGCTGTGCTTGTTCTGAGGCTTTGCTGCACAAAGTGAAATGATAGATTTCTGTGGTCATAACAGTGAGAGGGATTTGTCTTTTGTTGTAATCTTTCATGTTTACTCCAAACAAAGTACCGTGGAGGACGTGTAGCAGTTACAGGGCTTCTTTTACATCTGAGAGTTTGCAGGTTTTTTTAATTACAATCTTTCAAATTATGTCGCGTGGAGCAGGAGGTTGTTTATGCATTGAAAATACAATGCATGCACGCGCAAAAAAACATTACAGCAGAAATGGAATGTAATAGGGCAAATTAGGCCTAACATGGCACGAAATTTAAATGTTATTTTCCCAGCTTGATGGTCTCTGGTTTTGCACGTATACCCTGTTTGCACACAAGTATGCAGGCACCTTTTATAGCACAGACTGTGGAGTGCTAAACAAAGTTCATTAGGATTTGTGACAAAAATGACAAGTTATTTTTAATTGTTTTTAAACTTCTGCCAAACAAGGACACTTAAAGGAATACCTCACCCCAAATAATCATTTGTCTGCCAGTTACTCACTCATTGTTATGTTGAATTTATGAGGAAAACTTTGTTTTTCTCGCATGCCTCTGCAGTGAGCATAAAATCCAAAATGTGGAAAAACTGATGAAATGCATGATTCAGAGTATTTAGTGACAAATTTTAACAACAGCAACCCTGAATCAAAACATCAGTTCACAAAATCTCACACAACTCGTTTACTCCAAGTCTCAGTGATTTAGTCGTATACTCAGGACTTCCCAACCTGATGGCAATTTTTAACAGGGAACTGAAATGAAAGTGAAACTTTTCAATGCTTCATTAACAAAAACAGTAATTTTACCTCTCTGAACACAGGAGCTGCTGGTCTGCCACTGCCCCAAACAGTTAGTTTGCTTGCTTTATTTTGTGCCTTTGGTGAATCCAAACTAACCCTTAAAAACACCAAAGTCAAACAATAAGACAATTTTTGAATTTTTTTGTTTTGCTTCTGTGTGTCCCTTTTGTATTAGGGGTTTGACGATTTTTTAGGGCTGGTACTGATATCAATTATTAATACTTAATGATACCGATAACCAATATTTGACACGATATGCATTTACAGTAACAATGAAAATATTTCTGTCGAAATTTAAAATTCAGAATACAACAAACTCCAACATAAAACTCGATTTAAATGATTTTAACAAACTGAAACTTTCAACATAAAGTACAGCAAGTTCACAGCAACTTTTGTTTTTTTGTAAAGTTCTGTGAAAATTTAAATAAGTTCCTCCCACGCTGACATTTTCTTTGCATGTATTGCAGACTGTATAATATGCACACTTTTTAATTAATTCATTAATTTTATTGGCGCTGTGAATGCTGATGCAGATAATTGGCAAGGTAGAACATGAAAACTATTACTAGAAATTACTACACTATATCTACAAAAACTATTAGGCTACTTCTTCAACGTGTTTTTGTGTCCAAGCTTCTTCAGGAAGTTACAAACAAACCTATAATGAATCGAACGGATACACACGTTGAATAAATTATTGATTGAAATGAACTGATCGGATTGTATTCGCTTCATCACGGCTTGTTTGAACTTCCTGAAGAAGGCTGGACGCCAAAACGCGTCAAAGAAGTAATTGTTTTTAATCATGTTCGACCTTTAGCACCTGCCAATGCAACAAAGGCATTTTAAGTTTTTTCCTGAAGTCGAGTGCCTCGGCTGAGACCGGTTTTTTGTAGACGTTGTGGCAGATTTTGTGGCCGCCTCATATAAATGAAAGTGTTGGAATCACTTGGATGTTTTGGGTTTTGCTGTTGTTAAACATGGACTCATATGACTACAATTCATCAAAAATGTGCTCTGTTTTGGGATTCTTCGTTCACCAGAGGCACATGAGAGAAACGTTTTCTTTATGAATTCAGCGTAACACAGGATGAGTAATTGATGCACAAACGACCCTTTGTGGGATGAAGTATTCCTTTAAGAAAACCAAAAGATCTTAACTGTATTTTTTGCTGCTGTTGAGGCTGTCACAGCCCATGAGACTGACTGTCTAAATCCTATTTTGATTTGCTCTCAGGAGACCTTTCTGCTGGTGATGGACCAAATAATGGTTCATGAGCACAGTCAACTGACAGGTCTGGTCGTAAAAGTGATTTTTGCACGCTTTCGTTTATTTTGTCCAAAGTTAACATTTTTTCATTCTTCTGCAGAGTTTATTTATTTGGCTTTAAAGCAGAGGGATGAGTGCATCAGTGAAATAAAAGACATTTGGACTTTTAAATTATTTTTACTGTAGTGTTTTGGCTCTGTGCTGAATTTTATGCATTTTTTAGGCAAAATTATGCATTTATTTGACATTACACTTTCTTAACAGATGTCCAGAATAATTAGCTCCGTAAATGGGCACTCACAGCAAAACTGTAACAGATAGTCCAGTGAAACCTTCAGTTTGAGGTCCTGTGAAATCCATCTCTTCACGTCAATTTATCCAGCTGTTGGTAACCCATCACCTCCATGGTCAAGTGAGGACTTTTGCGGAGGAGGCAGAAATCCAGCTGTCTGTTCGCCTGCCTACGGCCTTGGCTGCAGAAGGTCACTCAGCTCTGGCGGAGATTAGGTTGCCCGGCAGAAACTCGTTTCCGTGAGTGGAGCTGGTGATAAGATAAGATCTCCACTCCCACTCTGGTCCTTGATTGCGTTTCCACCTGGGTCGGGGGCACAGGTTGGCCTGCTCGGACACAAGCAGCGTCTTCCCGAGCGCTTAGCCTTCAGTGTGGAAGGGCACACTGTGCGTCAGACTGCGGCCTCATTAACTCAATCTGCCCCTGATCTGTGATATTTCGTGACTGGAGGAGGTGATAATCCAGTGGAAAAAAGGAATTACAGCCTTAAACCAAGGAGATCTTAACATCCTTGGCCACATTTTGGCAAGGATCCTCTCATCTAAGAGGCTGTGAAAAAGCACCACAGTGCTCCTTATTATTTATCCCTGACCAGTGTGAGTCTAAAGCATGAAACTTATTCCTTATTTCCGAAGCAAATTTAAAGCAATTGATGTTGGAGGTTCATCTCTTCAGTGGAAGGTTTCTTGAACTTCCTTAAAACCAAACCATAAAAAAACGCAACCTCTTTCTCTTAAAAAATAATCTCCTGAAAATCAGTTATTAAGTCAAGCAATAACACCTTTAACCCTTTGAAACCTTAGCAAACAAGCTTGATTTCTTTCATAAACATATTTTTTAAAGCCAAAAAAAAAATAAATAAATAAATTTTAAAAAGTTTTTTTTTTAAAAAAAGTACACAAAATCCTCCCCCAAAAATAATTAAAAAAAAAAAAATCAGAAAAAATAAAAAGTAAAACAAAAAACAGCAAGGGAATAACCTGAAAAAGGGGGGCTTTAAAATAACAATAAATATTTTAAATTATATTATATAACATTTATAATAATATAATAAATGTTGTTTTTTGGAAAATCTTTCCCAACATTTAAAAAAAATATTTTTACGTAAAATACTTTTAAATATAGAATATGATGATTTTAAATATACTTTTCTGGACATTTGTCCTCTTTTGGATAATATCTAATAATTTCCACATAGCTAATTTTCCAACTCATTTTCTTGTCACCTTTTCCTATTTTTTTTTTTTTTTTAAATTTCCAGACATTTCTTGACAAGTTTCATGTTAAACAAAGTAATTAAACCAATTTTAGTTTCTTAGGTTTCAATGCTTGTAAAAGCCGTCTGAAGGCATCACTGGAAAACTGATGTCGATCCAGGTTTCAGAGGGTTTAGTGGAGACAAAAAAAAGATATTCATCAAAATGTTGAACTATTCCTTTAATTTGAGCGTTTTTAATCGTCAGAATTGGAAGCGTCCACATCGATTTCACTCTCAGTAATGAGTCTTCTCAGATGTTTGCTTTTGCATGTGAGTCCTTTGCTTATTTTCAAAGGCAGCAGCGAGGTGCCTGGTCAGTCTGTGATTATGTAGATTTTCGGAGCTCCTCCTCACCTCTGCTGATGGGGGAGGAAGTGGTGTCTGCGCCACAGAGCAGACTGTATTTGGAAGTTTTCAGCGATGGCCGGCAGCACAAGAGGTGCCTGTGGCTGAGCTCCGGCTGTGCTGGACTGACTGTCTGGGTTTCAGGGCTGCTGGAGGACAACATGTGGCCCAGTATGGCAGGTTTCCATTAACCCTAAAATTATGCAAATTGCAACTGCAAATATAAATTATGCCCAATGGAATCACATCAATTCTGAAAAAGCTCCCTTTTATGGCAAAGAAAGTTTTTATGCTTGCATGAGGTGGTATTTTAAGGTGATTCTAAAAAGCCAAAAGTGTAATGGAAACACTTTTTTGGCTTTTCTAGGTCACATGTTGCTATGTCTATGTGCTTGTCAGTAGGAACTGGCTCCCTCATGATGCAGCAGCAGCTACAAGAGCTGTTATTGCATCACATAAATGTTGGTTCTGTAATTTTGGTTGCATCTGTGTTAGATGTCATAAACAATAATGATCATAATAATAGTACTACTACTAATAATTGATAGGACTTTTGTAAGTACTTAAAGATGCTGTGAGATGCAAAAATTGCAAAATACTAATAACTGGCATTTTAACCCAATCGCCAGAAAAACTGCGATGGAAACACATTTTTTGGCTTTTATTGGTCACATGATGCTATGTGCTTGTCAATAGGACTGGCTCCTGCTCCTGCCCCACAACAAAGGTTTTCACGCTTGCATGAGGTGGTATTTCAGGCGATTCGAAAAAGCTATATTTCACAAAATTGCAATTGGTTTTGTGCTTTTCAGTAGGAACTGGCTCCCTCATGATGCATCTGGAAGTTTTGAATCCACAATTCTTCGGTAAAATTGTGGACTATCAGGTCCCAGAAATCCCTCATACGTGGCCGCTCCCACGTATAAATAATGATAAATAATGGCGGCTAGTGCGGTGGCTGCAATAGAAATAAAGCTGCTAATGTTTTGAACATCCATCGCCATGGTTACTGGAGTGTTATCACCAGAGGAGAAGTCGCAGAACATCACTCAGTGGAAACACAGACATCTCACAGTTGTGTTATCGACATTTCAAAAATAACGCTCAAGTTTTGCGTAAATCTGTGATGTAAATCAGCCACTTAGAGACAGCGAAGCCCTGACCAGGTGGAGGTATAAATCTGCTACTACACACACTGTGTGCATGGACTAATGCGAACAAAAGGGATCACATGGTCTATTTCAGCCAGTTTTTAAACACACACACATCCTGCTACAATGTGTGAGGCCTGCTCCGCGTCTCTTTCACATGCATGTGTGAAAGTCGCGGCTCGCAGTTTGTCCCATATTTCCAGTGAAGACGTGAGAGCAATGAATTGTTTCCTGCCTGCACCAGCGAACCCATTCAGTGTGGGCATTAACTGAAGGGCTCTGAACTGTTATCCACAGAAAGAAATGCACAGCTGGACCTGACTCAGAGCACACGCACTTTGGCTCGGGGCCAATCTACACACCGAAGCTGAGTTATTAAGTGCAACAGAACACCTCAGTAGTGACTGTGCATAGTGCTCCGTCTGGGGTCTGCTCTCATTTAAAGGGCTCGGAGTCACCGTACAATAACACAGCGGAGGGAGGAAATATGTTAATCATTCGCTCAAGTAGCCTGAAGCTACAAACACCCACAATAATATTTTGGATTGTATTCCAGGGATGTACAAGCCATGTGTTTAAATGTGCTGAGCTGAAGGTAAGCACATGATTGAAGGGAGTTTATTTTTGGAAAATCAAAGCTTAAATGGCGATATTTAAGCATGAATCAGTCAAATTTTATTTTATTGTTCTTGATGCATCCCAAATAAAAGAAAAGGGATGCACAGTATTGGATTTTTTTTTGCCAAAATATGATATGCTGATTTATAATTTGTTTGGCAGATATCAGATATCTATATTTCCACTTTTTTCCTCATTTAATTTTAATGATCATCAAGCCTCTTCTGTCCTGGAATTAACCCTTTGAAACTGAACAAAGGGGCTTATTTTCTTTCAAAATGACCCAATATGACCTTAAAATTTACAAGAAAATAATTTAAAAATAAGAAATAAAAATAAATCTAAATGAGAAAAAAAAATACTCGGAAAAAGTGCTTAAAAGTTATAATAAGAAGAAAAGAATAAGAAAATTAACTTAAATATGCAAAAAAAAAAAGAAAAAAATACTGAAATTAAAAAAATATACATATAATATGGATTGTTTTTTGTAACATAATTTTAATTTCAAGACGTTTTTCCCTATCTTTGGGGTAGTTTTCTAATAATCCTCCCCTCTTTTCTTAGAACTTTTTAAAGTAATTTTCTTGTCACAGTTTTGTGATTTCTTGCAATATATGGAACATTTTATGTTGAGGTTGGTCATGCCTTTTTTTTAAATAGCTTGTTAAAATGATCTGAATGCACCACCACAAAACTGATTTACCAATATTTATATAGTAAATTATTCTTTAAACTGTAAAATTTCAAGTTTTAAGGCAATTTTTGAATGTCCTTAACAATTTCGTTCTTTGTTTTTTAAAAAAGCATTAGTTCAGGCACAGTTTTGGCGCCGTTATTGTTTTATCTTTTTAGCAAACAAACGATAATCAACCCTACTAATGTCATTTTTCGCACCTGTGGTTTTAATAATATAACAAGTCAAAATGTCGTCATGAAAAAGGTCTATGAGGCAGATTTGTGGACTGGCTTTGTTTGGATAGTTTACAATTTCAAACCAACAATTTTGTCTTTTTTTAACATCATACTCTGGATTTTTACTTAGCGTTTCTGTTACACAGTGGGCTGTTTGTTTCAAGGATCCATAACTCTCTTTTTCCATAAAAATGACCAGTACTGACACTGGCTTGCCTGGACAATATATATATATTTTTTCATTTCTTAAGTGTTATTCACATTTGTCTGAAGAAAAGAGTGATGATATCCTCAGCTCCGCTGCTCCTGATCAGAGTAACAGAAGCCTCTTTTCTCTCTTGTGCTCATGTGGGCCTCTTAAAGAAGGCGAGCCGCGGCTGAGAGCCAGTTTAGGACGAGGAAAGTGACTTGGAAGTCATAGTAGAGCCTGAAGTGCCTGACTGGGGCTTTGTGTGTCTGCAGGTACTGATTTCCTTATATAATAACAGAATAACTTTCACAAAATTCAATTATATTGTATAAAAAAGATGTAATCTGTTCGAGAAAGAGAGAAAATGAGAGTTACAGTCAGAAGGAGCTGAGCTTTCGTCTATTGCTGCTCAAATTTCATCCAAGTGAGGTAAAATGTCTTTTTTTTGGTTGACTGTTGACCTGAAGGTGTTGGTGTTTTGCCACTTAAGCTCTACCAAAACAATGACCTCATCCTGAAGTTTTTTTTTCACTTCCCTCGGCTTTGGTTCAACGGTGTAGGTATCAGGGTTGAACATTTTTCCATATGTTCCCCTCTGTCACATGCTAAAGTGGCCTTTTGCACCCCGCTAACAAGCCGCCACCTCGTGTGTGTCGGCGCAGAGCTCGCTGCAAGCCGTCGAGAAAAAATACAAAAAACAAGACGGCTGTCTGGGGATACAGTCGGGTAGAAAATAAACATGAGGGGCCGGCGGTATCTCGAATCTTCCATCTTTCCCTAATCAGTTTACCAAAGGCAAACATCAAACAGCCACTGGCTCTGAATCAGGGTGAGGCAGAGCAGATGATTGTTTTATCAGCTGGAATTCGCAGATATCTTTGACTGTACGAGTGACTCGCTGGAAGAGCTCAGCAGGCACAAACAGCTGGCGAGAGCACGCTGTCAGATAAGACTGGAGCTTGCGCACAAAAAAAACTGCACACACAAAGCCAGAAATGTTTGTATTTATATTCACTTCTGGGCTTTTGTTTGGCTTTACGCTGTCACTGAATGTGCGTTCTCATTCCTAGGTTGCAAATGCACGCTCCTCTCGGCCTCTCATCGGGATGCACAGGGCGCCCTTTAGCATATCTCTTGGCGGGTTTTCATTACAGCTTTGCACAAAACTTAAGGGATATTTTTTTAAATGTCAACAAAACGCAATTGCGAGATGCCAGTGTTTCCAAGTAACCATGGTGATGGATGTTCAAAACATTAGCAGCTTTATTTCTATCACAGCCACGGCACAAGCCATCATTATTTCCAATCCAAGGCCACGTAGGCGTGTTATGCCAGCGATAATGGGGAGTGATTATACGTGGGAGCCGCCAAGTATGAGGGATTTTTTTGGGAGCTGATAGTCCACGATTTCACAGAGGAATTGTGGATTCAAAACTTTCAGATGATCCGCTCAACTTTCTCAGAGTTATGTGATGCAATAACAGCTCTTGTAGCTCCTGCTGCATCATAAGGGAGCCAGTTCTTACTGAAGAGCACATAGACACAGCATCATGTGACATAGAAAAGACTAAAGGGGTGTTTCAATTGCAGTTTTGCAAAATATGGCTTTTTCTGAAATGCCACCTCATGCGAGAGGTTTTGTTAAATGGTTAAGTGAATGTATTTATTTGCATCTGGTAAACATGAGTTGTTGAATCTCTGGAGAGTATAAATATGAATATTTGAAGGACTTTTATGAACAAATCAGTACCAATTCTAACAGGAAAAAAACTAAAATTTTTATGCAAATTGTGCCTAGGTTTGAAAAAGTCAGCAAAATCTGCAACAAATTTGGCACAATGCATTCATATCAAACATCCAACCAGTCTTGGGGAATATTTGTGATTGAATTATGATCACAAGATTTTATTTTATTCGATGAGATGGAAGAACTAGTTCATTTTTGGGAGAGTACTCTTTACTCAAAACTCTCATTTCGGACAATAGACAATAGAACTAGTTCATTTTGATCTGTGTGAACTAAACTTTAGGCCAGCAGGTCATCGCTGTGGGATGATGAGCTTTTTTAACTATAACAGTGTTTTTGTGCCAGAAACAAACCACACCTTAACTACAGAGCTGTTGAAATGTTTCAATGCATCTGCTACATAAAAATGTAGAATTATAAAAATATAGTGGTTTTCTGAATGTCAACTTTTTTTCTGGCGATACAGTTATTACTAGTAGTATTTGTATTTTTTTTAAATTTTGTATTTACATTTTTATTATTATTATTATTGTTATTGTTATTATTATTATTATTATTATTGTTAATCTAAAATCTAATACAGATGCAACCAATAAAATTACAGTACCAACATCATCATTTGGAACCAATAATTTACACTAATGTAGGAGCCACTATAAATTTTGTTGAAATTTCTTTCTTTTGGTAATAATGATTTTGACCCAATAAGTGCACAGATCAAAACACTAATATATTGATATTTGCAGAAAAGGAATTTAATTTCCGTTCGACTTTAATCTAATCAGAAAGTAATCTCTCTCTCTCCTGCTGACTCCGCCTCCATGTTATTCTCCTCAGCGTGTCCTACATTCTGCCGTATCACTCAGAGATTATTATCCGGAGGCCCCGTCTCACTTTGACGTCTCCGCAGTTTGGCGCTGAGCCGAGCGCACACTGATTACCATCAGAGTTCAGGGAAAGGCTCCAGGTAGCATCCCCATCGCTCCCAAATATGTGGGTGGCACTGATAACGGCGGTCAGCAGGTCTTGCTGCGGCTCCCCTTCTCAGTGTGCGCCCTCAGTGATCCAGAAAGAACCAAGATCCAGACAGACAAGACACACGCACGCACACACGCGTCAGATAACAGCTTATGATTGGTCCCAGGCTGTGAACCTTTCTCCTCTTGGAGCCTTCACTCTTCAGCTCTGAGCAGACTGGCTTTGTTTTCCTCTTTTGCAGTGTTTCAGGGTTCAGCGTGCAGAAGTGTTTGGTGTTGTTTTTGCTATAATTTTGAATATTGATCTATACTTTAACCCTTGGAACCTGAGCACATTTGCTTTATTTCTTTCAAAAACATGGGAAGAAGACAAAGAGGCAATGCCACTCACCTGGGAGAGCAGGTGCTCTGTGTACAGAGGCTGTGTGTCCTCACCATGGTTCAGCCCTTTGCTGCAGGTCAGCTGCAGGCCTCTCTCTCCGTCTTTCATGCCTGAGCTGTCCTAATAATAAAGGAGAAAAAGCCCCCCCAAAAAATTAAACAAATAAATAAATAAATACATGAAAATAAAAATTCACAAGAAAATTACCAAAAAAATAGAAAGTAAAAAACTATTATATACATATTTTCAGTATATAAGTCTAATAACTATAAATAGTTTCTGGAAATTTTTCACTTACAAAAAAAAATCAATTATTCCTCTCTCTCTTTCTCTCTCTTTTTTCAGGCTGTTTTTTAAATCACCTTTTACCAATTTCTTACAATTTATTTATTGCCTTTTTTGCATCTTTTTGAAGAGAATTAAACCTTTTTAAACTGGTTTCAAAAGTTTAAATACATGTGAGATATATATAATATAAAGTGACTCCTGTCCAGTTTTCAAAGGGTTAACCCATGTTCTCTCCCATTTAAAAAGCCAGTAGTTGTTGTTCGGACATATTTCGGCATGCTTTTGCTTCATATCTTAGAATACACTGTGCTATCTTTGCTTATTTTTTCCTGGAGGGGGAGTGTGCTCCTAGATTAGCCCCACTTTTTGGCTAATTAGAGGATGTTTTGGGTCAACCAGCGTCATCAGGCTCTTAATCAGCTCTGTCAATAAAGGAAACTGCGAGAACGCGGCGCGGCGCTGATACTGAGCTCTGACTGCAGGGCGTCTGCTGGCAACACTGAAATATTTGTCTGCAAAAGTATCGCGTTACGATGTTGACGCGTGGTGTTTACGGAGCACACTTGAAACTTGAAAGGTCATGAAATTGCAACCACATGCTGAAGACAGAACAAACAAATCAAGCTTTACAATTACAGTGTCACGGCCATCGGTGCGTTTTAAAACCTAACCATGTGGCTTTGTTATACACATGTATGATTCATCATCTGGGTTTGTGTTCCAGCTGGTTTGTTTTGGAAGCTGATTCAGAGCTTAAATGGATAGTTCAGTTTTTTGACATGGGGTTGTATGAGGAACTTATCCACTTATCCGTGTATGTTATATACCGTAGATGTCAGTCGGGGCGCCCCCAGTTTGGAGAAGCAGACTAGAGTCCGACACTGAAACTAAGCAATGTTCTGCTGTGGACGGCATCAGCAACAAAACGTATTTTAACCACTTAAAAAGAGTCTTGCCTAATAAAATCTTTATCATTTTAACCCCTGAAACTTCAGCAAATCACCGCTATTTCTTTCAAAAACACGGAGCGATGTTATAAGCTGTAAGTTACAGGAAAATTACCTGAAATTTACCACAAAAAAAAGAAAACAGGTTATAAAGAAGGTGTAAAAATTAAGGTTAAAATAAAGAATAAAACAATAACTGAAACTTATATAAATGTATAGATAAAATATGTAAAAAATAGTTAATTAATAAAATATAAATATATATTCCTGGACATTTGTATATTTTTCCTTTATTATCAACTTCTAATAGTCTTCGCCTCTGTCTCTGTCTCTGTCTCTCTCTTTCTCCTTAAAAATAAATCATCAGGTCATATTCTTGTCACCTTTTGCCAGTTTCTTGTAATTTGTGGGACCTCTCCTTCTCATCGCTTTTTAGTTGTTTTTTTTCATCGCCTTTTTTCTTTTGAGAAATCGAACACCTTGCTCAAGTTTCAAAGAAGATCGCAGCACAAGAAAACCGATTATCCAGGTTTCAAAGGGTTAAACTGATATTGATTCATTTTAAGGTGTCTGAAGTAGATTTTCTTGCTGCAGTGCGTCACTTTGCTTCTTTATGAGACTCCAGCCTTCTTCTCCAAACTGGAGGCATGCTCAGTACCTCACACAACTCCAAAAAATCTGAACTATCCCTTTAAAGTTGGAGCTGTTGTTTCTTTTCTAACGTTTCCATTGTTTACACATGCTACCACCACTAATGGTGCGCCCTGTGACGGCCCGCGCTACAGCTGTCGTCCCTGTGTGGAGTGTAATTTCAGTAACCTGATAGGTCTAGACAAGCTGCTGGCAAACGCGCCCCCGTAACTGTAATGGACACTGGACCCCCAAATCCCTGTGCCAGCCTCCTGATAATCAATCAGGCGTGTCCCGGGCCACAAACTCCCAGCAGGATCCCGTAAAGGTAGAGGGACATCTCAGCGCCACCTGATCCTCGTGAACGGCATGAAGGGCACTTTTATGGCTGGTGTTTCTGCACCTCTTCTCTCCACACCCTGGCTCTGTGACAAGGCCCGTTGCTATGGCGTTACCAAACCTCCTGACGGCGTCTCCGTGGGCAGAGACGTGCACCAGCTGCTGTTGCACCCCCGATCATCGCTCACATTGTGCAACCCGGCTCGGTCGGAGCCGATACAGCTTGGCATTTCTTGATGAACGGCAGATAATGAGCTCTTTTCCAACCATCAGCGCCTGTTGGCACTTCCTCTCCGCGGCGCTCTGTTTATGCGTGTGTTTTCAGGTGACTCACGTCTTCTGGAAATGTTTCTGTCTGGGTTTTAAAAATTCCTCATATTTTACAACTCTCTACCTCACTCTGTCTCCTTCTGCCTCTGTCTTCCATCTCTCAAAGCCAGGGGCCTCAAAGCCAAGCCAGGTATGATTATATCTTGGTTGTTGTTGCTCTCAGAGGAGCGATACACACGCTTTTTCCAGTCTGGACTAACGGGAAGGCAAAAAAAAAAAGAAAAAGAAAAGCCAGTCTCTGATCTGTTTGTTTGGATCACCATCCAGTTTGCCTCATAGATAACTATTCAGTAATTTCTTCCATTTTCTTCTCTCGGAGGGACGTTTTAATGATTTGCGCAGCACTTTCATGGACCACATCACTAAACACTCGTTTGTGCTGCTCTCCTCCGAGGCTTACATCTGCTGAGGACTGATAATTAGGTTTTGATGCTCGGTGTTGGCTCCGTCTGTGCTGTCGGTGTCTCTTGTTAAATGGCTTGGTGCAGCGTCACAGTGACAAGTCTTTGAACGCAGAGCGTCTGCCAGGAGATAAAAATCATACTTTACAGGAGAGAGTGGATCTCTTTTAGGAGAGACAGGAGTCTGGCATGCAGTTAGGTGCGGAGGAGCTGGGAGTGTGTGCGTGTCAGAGAGAAATACAGAGCAATATTTTTCATATCCTGTCCACTGAAACGATAACTGCCATTTTTTCTGACCTATATGGAAATATGAATGGTGATTATTGTCTATGAATTAAACTGCAGGCCTGAATTTCAGTCTGCATGGCGCTGAACTGGACACTGCAGGTGTGTTGAGGTTGATTTTTTACTTTGAAATAGCATCTTACAAAACAGTCTCACCTGAATTTTAGTTCCATCCCCTCCACCTCCCGACGAAACAGTCAGCTTTTATAGACTCCTAAACTCCTTCTTTGACTCCAAAAAAATGTTCAAAAAGTGACTAATAAACCTTCCCTATACCTTGTAGCACATCACGACAGAAACGTTGATATGACACGTGTAAACTGTACTAAAGTACCGTATCCGTAGTTTGCAGAAACGTACGATGCATTTTTCATCTGGCGACTGGTCTGGGTCCACTTAACATTCATTAACTGCATCTGACCACATTTGCTATTTGCTGCTGCAACTCGCACTCATCCCAGCTGCTCACATGTGCTGCTCCGTCAGTGACCTTCAGTGTCAGCTGTTTACGCTCCAGGATGTCAACAAATGCACACGATGGGATGAAGCTGCACGGTCATTAAGTTTACACAACAGCGCATGGCAACAAACGTGGACCGTCACGATGGTTAGGATTAGGGAACAAAGTCACAGACGTTAGCTTTAGGCAAAAGAAGCACATGGTAAGGTGTAGAGAAAAACCCTCCTTCAGTGCTTCATACTCTCGTGACCGGTTCCGTCCTCCAGGTTATCAAGTGACGCCACCCGTGCATATTGCACGTGGATGCACCCCGGGCCTTCTGGCCGTATGCCGTCGTATAATAGCAACATTACCGGTTCATCCGAGCGCGTTCTTATCTGACACCGTCCAGCTGCGTTCCATTTGGATGCGAAAGTTGGCTTTGGCGTCACACTTGTACGCCAAAAGCACTGACTGAGCGGACGTATTTGACAAGTTCGGAGTGAAAACGGGCTGGCTGGTGCCTTCAAAATCAACAGTTTCCATATAGTTAATAATATAATAATAAATGTTTTTAATATATATATTATGATGTAATCTATAAAATGTAATTTCATTTTTGTAACCCTCTATCTCCTTTTCTAATTGTTTGACATCTTACCGCTTGTCAGGATATTGTTATTTATTTGTTGATTTTAAATAACACTGATTCAATTTTCAGGTTCAGAACCCAAAACAGATAAATGATTTACTTTGTCATGTACAAATAAGTCTAAAAGAACACTGTATTGGTTGTTGATTCATGATTTTTTTAATTTGGAGTGACTGAAATAAAGAGTCTTGCAGAAATGCACTGAACCAGAAAACCTGGTGCTGGTTTCCTTTAACAATGTAGATCCTGATAACATCTAAGCCTAAACCACATCCAAACAAATCGTCAGTATAAATGTTGTCTACAGTTCTTCACGGTTCACATACGCCTGATATCAAACTGTCAACATATTTTTACAATCATCGTCATCTTAATTACAAATGGTTTGTTGAGTTGTTCGTTTCAATTGAAGCCCAAAGGCTCCACTTATTGAGAAAAGCAAAGGGCCAGTATTTTTTGCGAGCTGTGACTGATTGAATTACAGAAAGGGTTGTTTTTATCATATAATGTGAATCCTTGTGGATTGAATTAGTGATTAACAGACTTTTACTGCTGACACACAGGACGGGGCTAATGTGATTAGTCTGGGAATACAGAGGGGAGGAAGTTTAAAGAAGAGTGTCGGACAGACCTCCGTACCCTCCAGAGTCTCACTTCCCATCAAAAGTAGAGAGAACAATTGAGACTTTTTAACAACTTTGGTATAACGGCAATGTTACCAATTAAATAGCGCAACTTAAAAGTTTTGCTGATCTCCAAAGACACTGGTCGAAAGCCAGATTCTTGCTTCAGATGAGTTTGATTAAGTGCATGCATGGAAATTGGAAAAAGGGGCATGTGTGTATATGTCACCCTGGGCATGGGATATGTTGTAAAAGCTCAATAAATTAATCTTGTTTTATGCTTTCAAATCCAAAATTAAAGAACTAAAGGCGGATTAGTTCCTTTGCTTGATATTTACCGCCTTTTTTGTTTCTTTTTGTGTTTTCTATTTATTTTTGTTTAATTGTGGTTAAAGGGAACGCTCACCCCAAAATAAAAACATAAAAAATACATTAAAAAAACTCACCATCAATGACACAGTTACTCAGAATAATCCACAGACATGTTGTGAGTAATTGCGTCATGATTTCTGCAAAGTGACGTCGCTTCTGATATTTTCAAATGTACTTTTTTGGCACTCATGGCACCACAAGCAGAGTGCCATCTGGTTCCATTATACTAGAGAGAAAGCAGACGGCCGAACTCTTCAACACTCTGCAACTCACAACAGAGTAGTCTGGACTGATAAATAGTGCTACAGGTACGTAGGTATTTCTGATTTTTGGATGAACTCTCTTCAACCAAGAAATAAAACAGCCAGATTACACAAAAAGAGATAAAACAATCAAAGTTAGTTTTATAACCAGGTATTTAAAAATCACTGACATCTTAGGCCACGTTTAGACCAGAAAAACAGAAGTCTTACCTTTGCATTAAAAAAAAATGTGTGAAGATGATGCTCGTGTACACAGACTGCAAAAACGCTGTAATATGCATGCCAGGCCAGTAGTTGGCGGTGTACCTTTGTAATGACACACGGTAAAAGAACAACACGCTCATGTGCGAAGTGCAGCCATGACATCACCGTTCTCACAGGATCGCCACTTTAAACAGCGACAGAAGGGGTGGCGTTTTCCAAAAACTACACTCTGGAACCTGGTTTCAAAAGTTGCGTTTTCAGGCCTCTAAAACGCTGTTGCCGTGTGAACGAAAGGTCAAACTGTAACAAAAGTGCTGTTAAAGAGCCTCTAGTTCTTTCATTGAGGATTTTCATTTAAAAGCATAAAACGAGATGAATTCATTCTTCTGCAACGTTTTCCTTGCAGAAGGTGCAGAGCGTTCAAATCCCCTTTTTCCAATTTCCATTCATCCGCTGAATCAAACTCATCTAAAGCAAGAATCTAGCTTTCTATCATCCTTTCTGTCATCAGCACAGCTTTTAAATTTGCATGATGTAATTGGTAACATTGGCGTTATGCCATAGTTATTAAAAACTCTCAGTTATTCTCTCCAGCTTTGATGAGAAGTGATACTCTGAAGGGTGCGGTGGGCTGTCTGACACTCTTTTCTAAACTTCCTCCTATCTGTATTCCCAAACTAATCACATTTATTATAAGAAAAAATATGTGTTTTATGTTTTTGGGTGAACTGGACCATTCAGTTAAGACGTTAAAACATGCTGGGTCATGAACTTGCTGACTAGTTTTGGTCTAAACAGTCTAGACAAGTCCAACACTGGAAACATGAAAACAACAGCTCAGGTCCCAAATAATCAAGTTTGTTTTCCCCATCTCGCAAGCAGACTGTGAAAATCTATTTTAATGGCAGTCTGAGAACCAAAGGCATAGCTGCACGCTGTAGAGATGGCAACAGAGAGCCGCCGCTTACTATTTTTTCCCTCCGTTAACAAAGACTCCACTGTGTGAAAGTTCAGATCCCGCTGAGGCTACATATCAGAGCTAAGCAAGTGCCTTTTAGGGAGAACACAGCACGTCGTCTTTGTGAGTTTATCAGCAAAGTGAGTACATAAACAACCACAGAGCCTGATAAAGACAAACAGTCTGCAACATTATAGAACGGCAATTACACCCGCACAATCAGCCTGATAGTTTCACTTAAATGTCAGGCAACATCATTCTACGTGAACGTATGTCAGGACCGCTTACAGTGCTGTTTAAAATTTGTATATTTTTACAGTCTTTCAATTGCATGTTTTCCTCTTTTTTAATTGATTTTTCTATTTTGTTTTGTTTTGGGGTTTTTTTCTGTTTGTTTTATTTTGGGGTTTTTTCCCAAATGTCTTGTTTGCATGTCTTTTTTATTGATTTTTGTTGTTTATTTATTTATTTATTTATTTATTTTTTACCTTTTTTGTTGTTTTTGTATTAGCTCTTTTTCTTAATTTGTTTTCTTTCTGTTGCTAACATGATGAAAGAAGTCTTTTTGCTTTTTTGATTTTTCAGAAGCCTTGTGTCACACTTTGGTTAAGGGACTCCAGATGAAAAATAGCCGCCTAGCTAATTTTTGTACCTTGTGTTTTTATCAGTTTGCGCTTTTAAATAAACTAAACCTAAACCTCAGCAACAGGAGGAATCAAAGCTTTTGTGGATCATGTGGCGTGCTGCAATTTTTCTTTGTTTATGACTTTGTTTTTCCACTTGTGTGTTTTTGCTTTATTAAACTTCAATCCCCCTTTTTTTTTTTTGCCTTACCAGGTTGAGCTGCATCTGAAGCCGATCCAGTCTCTGCTGCGCCACCAGAAGCCGCTGGTTTTAGTGCTCAACTCCCCCCAACCACTCATCTGGAAGATCAAGACGGAGAACCTGGCCCTGGGCATTAAACGAACCTTTCATGTGAGTCCAGCGTCACTAAAAGCTCTTAAGTCCGACTTCCTAAAAACTGTGTATTCATTTCCTCTCAGGCTAAACCGTCCTCCCGTTTCAGTAGCCTTCTTCTCTGAGTGAAATTTAAAAAGCGATGTAAATTTGTAGAGGAGGCTTTTCCAAACGCCACAAGAATTCTTGATAGCGGTGTGTGCATGCACAGTCACTGTGGCGAGGCTTTTATCTGTTTCATCAGTGTGTTCAGCTTCAGCTGTGCACTCACATCAGAACGGTGCAGATAAATTTATCACATTTTCTTTTTATACCGCTGTTAGATAATTTTGGAACTAGTTGTAGATTAGTGCAAGTTCTATCAAACACGAGCAAATTGGATTGATTTCTTTCAAAAACATAGACGTAAGGCACCAAGCAAACTAGACAAGATGAGTTCCAAAAATTAACAAAACAATATTCAGAAAAAAAAATTAAAACTTCAAACAAGTAATTCACACTGGATTGTAAATATAATTTTGGCGACATTTTTCCCTAATTTTTGGGATAATTTTCTCCCTTCTTTCAATAACTATTTTTTTTAGTTTTTTTTCTTGTCACATTTTACTAATTTGTTGCATTTTTTGGACATGTCTAGCCAAATTGGTCTTTGCATTTTTCCACCATGTAACCATAAAATCAAACCAATTCATTAAGGTTTCAAAGGGTCAAAAAGCTTGTGAAAAGTGTCTAAATGCAGCAAAAGAAAGCTGGTGTAATCCAGGATTCAGAGGGTTAATATTAATATTCTTTAATTTATATCAAGTGATCCAGTATGTTACGCAAGAGATGTGTCTTTTACCACGTTGTGGTGTAAAAAGTATTTATCTAAAAAGATGCAATGTGCTTTCTCAGCTTTATTCACACTCTGTAACCACACTCCCTCCCTCCTGTTAACAGTCCTGTTGATAGCTTGGCAGCTGTTCAAATCAGACAGGGCGTATCCGTACACCACGAAAACCCTAACAACGGGGAATGTGTGGTAGCAAACACTAAACCACTAAAGCTCCACTGAGTAAAGAGTTGATCTCTCACTTTCTCATATTGGCTGAAATCCTGAACTGTATCGACAACATGTTGTAAAATAATCTCAGTAGTTGCATTTTGTGTCCCATCTGAGGTGCAACTGATCCAGATTTGTAACATCAGCGAGACACTCAAATCTTCATCACTGACTGAAAGTAAGACTTTTGCGGAGCAGCAGCGAGTAGCCACAAGTGGTAGTTACAGGACGATGTAAACTGTAGTGTAACAGGAGCACAAGTACAGAGTGTTCATAAAACCAGCAAACATGAGCAACCACAAGCTGCTGGTCATACCAGACCAAGTACGGCTGCAGCTGCAAAACTTAAAGAGGACCTATTTCGCTCATTTTCAGGTTCATACTTGTTTTATTAGAAAGCAAAAGTACATATTTACCTGCGTATTGGTCAAAAAACACCTTTTTCTCCTCATACTGTCTGTGCTGGAACACCTGTATTCAGCCTCTGTCTGAGGCGCTCTGTTTTAGTGCCTGTGTCTTTAAGCCCCGTCCCGAAAAAAAGCCCAGTCTGCTCTGATTTTCTGCATCTCTCAGGCCATACATATAGAAACATAGACACCTCATTGGCCGCCATATTAACGAGGGCAAAATCGACTGTAACTCGCTTAATTCTGAACCGATTTTCATGAAATTTGTTTTCTTATAAACATCAGAAAGGGAACATTATAGTGGTTATTTGTTTGACTTAATTTCAGTTACTAGATCCAATCAGCTCTGTGACAAAACAGTTATCGTCTGAATAGCCACAACACTGACACATGCAGGCTGATGAATAAGCAAAATTCAGTGATGGAGTGTAACAAAGTACATTTACTTAAGTACATTACTATATACAGTGTTTAGGTAAATGGTATTTTTCTCGAGTATTTGCATTTTCTGCTAATTCAGCTTCATACTTACACAACATTTTAGAAACCCACACGTGTAAGAATTAGTAGAAATTAGTAGATTTAGAAAATTGTTTACAAAAAGCTAGGGAAAAAAAAGAAAAAAAATGCTGGGGGAAAACAATATTTATAATTTTCACAATTATATATTTTAAATTATGTAAAATCATTTTTCTCATTTTTAGGGCAGTTTTTCAGTTGTTTTTTTATTTTTATTATTTTATTTTATAACTTTTACTTTTTTTTGATAAACTAATTTTTAGGTAATTTTTAGAGAACTTTCTCTTTCATGTTTTTGAAGCCAGTTTTTGCAGGTTTTAAAGGGTAAAAAGTACATGGTCTCACTTTAAAAGTTTTCGGCAAAATGAAAACAAAGTCGCTCAATAGAGTCAGGACCAGGGTACACATGCCGGAGGAAGAAAAAAAATTGGTGAGGGATATCTCAGTGTAGCTGGAGCCATGTCCCCTGGAGAGAGACGGCCTTTTTTAGTAAAGGTACCAGGGGGCCTCGCTGGGAAACTTAATAAAAAATGTAAAAATGGACTGCTTCAGTGCCCGTGTTCAAAGCCCGTGTATCACATGAGAAAATCATGACAAAATGAGACCTCAGAAGCCTCAGCCTTGGCTGAACCATCCTACAGTATATTGCAATGAAAACTCTTTTTTTTTTGGTGCCTTTATATGCTCTTGAGGCTTTTCTGTATTTTTGGCTTCCCAGAAGTAATCATTTTCAATTGTATGTTAACACCACAGCATTCTGCAAGAATGCGGTATCAGGTACACAAATGATTTCCACATGTGCTCCAGAGTTTTCTTGCTTACCTCTCGTGCGCAAAACACCCTGCCGTGAAAGCCGCTGTGACACGGAGGAAAAACATGCATGGATTGCAAAATCCTTGCATTATACACAGACCCAACTGTACACATACAGACACACACGTTATATAAAAAGACTTGTGCTGCGCTTACATATTTTCTTTTCCCTGACCTTTTGATATTCAGAACAGTCAGAGTGTTAATATGCATCTTCTAGAGCGTATGAAGCTTTTTAAAGCTAATCAGACATGTGATGTCACGCAGATTTTAGTTTAGTTAATCACCGCTGAACTGAGAGCGATAAATGTGCAGCACGGAGACTCTGCACGGAGAAACTGGCTTTGCTTGGGTGTCAGATCTATTTAGTTAAGTGGCGATTTTCTTGAAGTTTTAGGATGTTTCTAGGATTTTTTGTTATTTCTTGTATTTAAGGACATTTGTTGGATCTAAGGACTTTTCTAGGGTTTTAGTACGTATGTACAGCTTAAGTACGTTATAAGATTCAAGGACATTTCTAGGATTTTAGGATGTATTCCCAACTTAAGGATGTTCCTTGCATCTAAGGACATTTGGATTCAGGATGGATGGATTTCAGGACGTGTCTCGGACTTTAGGACATTAGGGTCTTAGCTGGGACCTCTGTTGGGGGGGTGGGGGATCCTCCACTGGCACTTTTTTGATAAACAAGCTCTATTTTGATGCTGTTTTTTGCACTCTGGCACTTTATATATACTAAAATACAAATTCCCAGTGTGAATCACTTTATTTGTACTGTGAATTTGAAAATGCGTGGGGGGCCATCCAAGGGGCCAGATTTGGCCCGCGGACCTTAAGTTGAGTGTCACTGCTGTACAGTAAAAGTGGTTGCATAGTTAAAGGACAGAGCTCAGCCTCTCGTTCATCTTGCATCCAGAAAACTATTTCTTTGAAGCACATTTTGCCTTTAAGGATATTTTGAGGCCTCTCTTTCTAATTTTCGTGTTCGTGAGCGGGATCATAGCTCTCAGAGGCCAACATGAAGACATTAGGCTCCCTTTAATGTTCATTTCCTGTGGTAATAGAAATAAATGCTCCAGTGTCAAGAGAAGTTGCTGCATTTCATGCAGATGGATGTGCATCTGGCCGGCTGGTATTTTCCTAAGCTGTGATAATGTGTGGCCGGAGAGACGGGTGTTTCTGCAGAGACCAGCAGGTCAGCATCACTGTAAATGTCTCCCCTTGTCAGTGGCGGCAGACAGAAAACAGCTGACAGACATCATTAAGGCCTTCAGTCCAGGCTGAGCTGCTGCTGTGTGTCTAATGATGTTAGCGACGAGTTTTCACTCCCTTTTTATCTCCTAATGAAATAAAACGAAGCTGCTCTAAAAATACTCGATAAAAGATGCGATACAGCTCTGTATTAGAGGAATGTGTATCTTCAGATTGGTTTACAGGAGCTACACATGCTCAGCGATTTATCTCGCTGGAGCAAAAATATATTTTCTGAGACCAAACTGAGGTGTAAGTTTTCTTCGTTGGCCCCTCAGTCCGACACGTTTCTGACACGTGATGATATTCAAGCGATAAAGCGGAGCGATAAAGCGAAGAGTGAAGAAGGAGGTCCCGGCAGTCAGACAAAGCTGAGCTAATGGTTTGGACTGGCTGCAGGGGCCCCTGCTGAATTAGGTGTTAAGTATTTTGTGTTTGAGTGACAGCACAGAGCCCTCTGGCAGTGAAAGCTGTTGGTATCTTATCCACCAGCCTGGCTGTCCCAGACGCTGCTCCTCTTCTCCTCACTGTGACACCTCATCAGCGTGCCAAATACCAAACACCATCCTGCCCGAAGAACATGCACCAACCTTTTCTTTAAGTCTTTTCATCAATGATAAGTTGCATTGATTGTTAATGTTATTTCCCCCCTTAAAGAAGCTATTTGTAATGAAACAGGGGACAGTATTTCAACATTTAAACGTCGATCTGCGACTGTGTCCATACAACCGCAATCTACCATCACCAGTTATAAATAAAGGCAACTCAGAACAGGCAGCAGAGCAGCAATCCAGCCGCCAAAATACGGCTACTGTCTTATGACCTTCACCAGCGGCGTTGTGTATGAAATTAACTGACGGCTGACATGTCTGTTAAATGTCCACGGGAAGCCGATTCTGTCGTGTTAAAATCACACATTAGAGCAGCATGATGCCGCTGGCATTTTGTTCTATGTGAACATGCAAAGAGGGCGTAAAGTAGGGATGTATTCGCAGCCCTGTTGTGCAATCTCAGTGTTAAAAGAGTTAGAGTTAGACGGAAACTGGATTCTCATTTTTAGCCAGCGATTGTTGGACTTTTTCTGTTTTTTTAAGCTAAAACTGGAATACCACCCTGCACGCTGAGCCTCTTGCTGCACGCTGCTCCAACATATGGTGAAATCCAAAGCTTGGCAGGCTTGCCGCACCTAGTTACTGTTGCTATGATTGGACAATATGATCAGGGTAGGATTTTTTTCCCCCTCAAAAGTACATGTGTACCATGATCGCAGATGCACAGATCTGTGCGAATCAGTGACTTATTCCAATTCCCACGCGGTGTGATGCCTCTCAGGTGGAGACGCTGCTGCGGTGAGCTCCGAGACGAACAGAGTTAAGAGGAACTGCTTTTGAGCTTAACACTTGTGAGCAGAAACCCACTGCCAGACCTCCCTCACTCTGCCTTTCCATCGGAGAGGCTGTTTCCTGGGGCTAATTGGACCCTGATTCGGGCCTGCCAGTCCTTGTTTCCTGGTCCCGGTGCTGCTCTGGGCTCGGCGGACGCAGATGGGCTGCCTGCTGGAAAAGCTTCAGAGTTGTCGAGCACACTGTTGCTGTTGGCCACTGGACCCTGCAGCCTTTTAAAAATCCAGACTTATGTTGTAAAACACGTTCTCCGCAGCGCTCCCTGTCAATCAGCGGCAGCCAGGAGTCATCGTGGGTCTAAAATGACATGAAATATAAACGCTGTAATCATGCCAAATTTTATTGTACTGAGGGACACCAGAATTCCAAGTGAGACACATGTGCAGAGTGTGCTGTGTTGACTTTGTGGCCAAGTGTATATATTTCTTTTTGATGGTTAGGGGGCCGGGGAGGGCGGGCCGCGTTGCATCTCTGCTTGAGAGGCTCGATCTGGATCAAATGTTTTGTGACTCTGGACGGAACAACGCTGTAAAGTTTAGCTGTTGGCTCGAGTTGCCTATTGTTTGTTTGCCAAGCTTCGCCTTTTTACTCCTGCATTTCTTTCATTAAGGCTCGTTGTATGAGCTCTCTCGCTCTCACGCGCCCTCGGTGTACGTAATTGCTAATGGAAACCATGGGTAGCCACTATTGGTTTTTACCCGGAGACAGGAACGGCGGAGGAACGTTCCCGAATGGCGCTCAGACATATGGTATTATTTTCTCCACCAAAGACGCTGCCAGTTCACAAGAACACATTTGCAGCTTGATTAGCTCCCGAGTCTCATCAAGAAGGATCAAATCAGCCGCAAATGCATTTATCACATTAATATCACCAGAGAGTTATTGCATGCTCAAATTATCCCTCAACCCTTCTCTGCACTTTGCATCCCCCCTCCTCTGCTTGCAACACCTCTTCGTCTCTAAACAGCCGTTTGCGATTTCCCAGGCTCGGGGTGTTGCACGATAGAGGATTACAGCTCCGTGATAATTGATCTCAAACATTTGGATGCCGTCTTCTTCTTTTTTTTTACTGCTCATATGGACGTAATATGTTGATGCTTATAGGCAGAAAGGGCAGGAAATATACCGTTAAATGTTTCGGGCCATATTTAGTGCTTGCAGATGTGCTTCTATGAAAATAGACAACAAAGATAAAGAAGAAAGAAGGTTGAGTCCTGACTTAAAAATAACAATTTGAACCTTTCAGTGACAAAAATAAGCACTTTTAGTGGATGTAAATTGGCAATGCAGAAATGCCACAAGTGGTTACATTACAGCATGTTTCAGTGCTGCCAGCTGTGGTCTCACTCAATACTGGACCAGTTTTAAAAAAAATGTTTTTCCCATTAGTCATTTAGTCAAAAAAATGTAGGAAAATATGGTCAAGGTTGAAAAATACTGTAGTTCTGCTGTAAAATAGAACAGAAAAGCACTTTAAACATATAATATTGACCTCACACTGATTATTTCACATTACTAAAGACAACTTTTACTGTCGAGTTTTTGGAGAAGCTCCTGCCTGCAAAGACCATTACAAACACAAGGACATGAGTTTCTGCCATCACGGACATGAAAGCATGAGTCTCCGTCCCCATGGTATGTAACTCACTTCTCCTCTACATTCTTTGTTTGCACTCGGCTGCCAAGTCTGAGGAATTCCTCTTAAGTCAAGGTTAGATCCAGTTTTCATGTATTTTAACTTCAGAACACATTACAGCTAACAAAATCTGCCTTCTAGACACTTTTGGCAGAAATATCAACAGATTGCTTAATAAGAGATGAGCTCTTACAGTGAGGTTGTGCTTTAGTTGGCAGCTCAGGAGAGCTCTCTCCTCTGGGTGGACCTTTTTGCTTAATGTGAGTACAACAAAAGTAACAGTATTGAGACTATCGAGTGACAGCTTGTGTAAACAGCAAGCACTATAGTATGTTTACATTAATGTTTTTTTATATTTATATATTCCACTTAAGCACCATGAAAGAAAATCTTCTTGCCTTTCTAGCACTTCAAAGTTGTTTTTTTTTTTCTAAAATAGGGGGCAAAAACTTGAGCAAAAGTACCGTGCGAAAACACAAATGACCAGCAGAGTTTGGTGCATTAGTGCAAACCAGCTGCAAAGCTAAGACACGCCAAACTGACATCAGAGAATCAGCGGAAATAAAAGCCGACTGCTGCGTCGCCTCACATCAGCAAAAAAGTTTCACATGAACAAACCACACAAACTAAAACTGAAGGTCAACAGGCGCGTACGTTCTGCGCATGTGTTCAATACAGAGGATATTTCAGCAACTACAAGGTCCATATGAATATCCAAGGTTAGGTTAACCGTTTCACTAAACAGTATATATATGAGAACTTAAGAGCTGTGATCATCAGTGTCGACGCCTCCGGACCTGATCAGATGAAGGAACAAGACAGAATAAATTGAAATAACTAAATAAATCGTTTAGCAAATTTTTGGGTGATATCTTGTTAAGTTGCTTGTTGCCTTCTCGCCTTGTTTTTAAAAGAAATCAAAGTGTTTAACTCAGCTTTCAAAAGGTGAAATTTCCCATAGTTTGGTCGCCAACATAATACGTAATCAAAATATCAGGTTATATACAGAATGACCATAACGGCGGATGTTCCTGCCTTCAACAGGCAGTGCAAATTTGAATTGTGCTTCTACCAATTCAACGTACAAGAGTTGCTCTGCGTCTGTGTTTGTGATAAGAGGTTGGCTGAACAACTTTTTACACAAAACTTACAAAACTTTTACTTCAAGTTTTACTTTTACCTCTGAAATTTAAGTGCACGACTGTATCAACATAAGACACTCGGCGTCTCCCACCTCAAAGCAGCAAATTAGTTTTTTTTAATATTATTATTAATTAATTAATTAATTAATTAATTTTTAACAGAAGAACAATGCAAGGCATATATATCACAGAGCACCCAAACATCTTCGTTTTTTTTGTCTTCCATATTTTCTTCTGTTGGCCCCATGCCCCCCAAAGAGAGACCACAACAGGAATAAAGGCAGTAATGGAAAACACACTAATGGACACAATCATAACAAAATGTATTACAATAATGCCCAAATCACCAAAACCTTACACACGAGATAAGAAAATAATTAATAAGAAAAAAAGATGAAGCGAACAAATTCATTTTTTTTTTTTTTTTTTAATTAATTTTTTTTTTTTATTGCCAAAACAAATCAAGGCATATCAATCACAGAGCACTTAAGCATTCTTCCATTTTTTCTGTATTTTCTCCCGTTACTGTAACACAAATAAAGACAATAATGGAAATCAAACTAATGGACACAATCATGACAAAACTTAAGAGTTGCAATAACACCAAAATTACAAAAACCTCAAACACGTAAGATTATAAAGTAATGAATAAATGTTTGCGTGAAAATTACAAAAAAAAATTAAATAAAATGAAAAATAAGGCAAACAACTTCAATTTTGTCCCCGGAAACTTCCAAACAGGCAAAAAAAATAGGAAAACTTTCTGCGATTGCGCTGGCTTTGTCCCTGCAGGAAAATAGAGCCCTCAGTATTTTGGTCTGTCAACTGAGCATGCACCAGTGCAGACAGACAGAGAGGGAGAGTTTGTTAAAGCCCACAGTGGGTCCCTCACTTCCCTGTTTCAAATTCCTGAGGTTTCCAGTGCTCGGGAAGGCCTGGAGCTAATTTGGCTTTCAGGCTTTCCCCTCTAATTCTTTGCGACTAATTACAGTCGTATTCCTGCAATTAAACTGATAAACTGTGCTGAGCTTGGCAAAGTTCACCAAGAAACCCCAGCCCCTCCTCACGGGCGCAGCAGGGCACCACATATTCGCCATCTTTTTTCTCTCTCTGCAGCCGTAGTAAACACACTAAAAATAAAATGAATTCTTCGACAGAGCCTGTCTCCTCGGACTTAGTATTTACTGCCTCTGGTGACAATGCCAGGAACATGGAGGGGAGCGTCCAGAGGTCAGACAGATGTTGTGCATGAGAGGATTTGAGCAGTTATGTCTGAAAAAACCTAAACACCCCAAAGGGATATTTTTCTATTATCATTAAGGCATGATTGCAATTTAGGGACAGCTTCATAACATCATGACAGAGAAGTGCTCTCACGTATTCCTCCTGGATTCGAGGGGATTGAATGTTTTAATTGGGCCTGCCAGCACTTTCTCAGCTCATGCATACAGATGGGTCACGTAGGGAGAAAGAAAAACAAGCACGGAAATAAAATGAGGTAGGCCGTCTAGACCTTGTGCTTGGACTCATTTCGGTTGTTCGGTAGGTTTTTCAGCACATGTGAATGTTTATCTCTGCAATGAAGCGTACGGGCTGAGCTCCATTAAGTGCTAAAGGGGTGGTCCCTCCTCCGGACGGACAGTTTCACCATCAAAACCCAAATCAGCACTTCTTTTTGCCCTTCATATTTTTTATGACTTCTCCCTTTTTTTTCGTCTTTTCTTCCTTTTACATTTCATTATATAACTGTAGGATTCAGAGATGTATGTACGGTATGCAAAAAGTCATTTTCTGGATGTATTGAAATTTTGTTATTCTGGATCGACCACAGTTTTCTTTTGCTGCATTTGAACGCCTTTCACAAGCTTTTTGACACTTTGAAACCTGAGCGACTTTGTTTGATTTCTTTTAAAAGCATGGTAAAAAAAAGTGACACTATCAGCAAGAAATTTCCCAAAAATTGCAATAAATTATGTAAAGGTGGCAAGAAAATTACTTAAAAATTTGTTTTAAAAAAGAGGGGGGGATAATGAGAAAACTATCCAAAAACCCCCAGAAATAAATATATTTAAATTATTAATATAAAAATTATGTTACAAAAATAAATCAATATTTTTGTTTTTATGTTTTTTTATTTTTTACTTTCTTTTTCAAATACATTTCTTGTAGCTGTTTTTTTTATTTTTTATTTTTTTTGTCTGTGTTTTTTTTATTTGTAAGGATTGACTCTGTTTTGGAGCCAGCCTCAAGTGGCCGTTTGATGAACTGCATTTTTATTTATTTATTTATTTTATTTTTTTTAATTTTTTGGCTCTTCCACGTTGACTTCATTTTCCAGCCTCAGAAGTTACCGCTTGGGTTGACCTCACGGTGGCCATTTCCATTATTTTATATAGTCTGTGTTACCCACCTGCTAACCTTCCTGCCAGCGTCATGTATTTGTGTCTTCTCTGTTGTCCCCGTCTGGCCCTTCTGAAGCAGACCCACACAGTTGTGATGACGCACTGCGACGCAGTCCGCTATGTAAACACTGCAGAGCAGACACCTTATTGTGTAGAGCGCCATGTGTAAAAATACTCTGAGCATATTTGTAGAAGCTTTGAAATAACGGTCGGGATGGAGTGTGAAGGATGGGTTTCACCAATGTTTAGAGAGTGGGTTTAATTTTGGAAAGTCTGACCTTTTTTTCAGTCTGCAGCTTGTTCCTTTTTTGATAGTTTTTTGTGGGGTGAGGATGAGCGTAGTCGGGTGACTTTTATATGCAAATTCTTCTCAACCTAAAGTTCATTGGTGGTTGACGTCTTAAAGTGGAGACAAAAGTTTATTACAGGAGTAATTTTGTCCTTTAACACTCGTGTTTTTCTGTCTTCAAGGTATCTGAGGGCTCAGAGGTCCACTTCCAGCCCGGAAACTTCTCCCTGTCCTGCCAGATCCAGAAGGAGACCCTTCCTCATGGCAACGAGCACCTCCTCAACTGGGCGCAGAAGAAGTACCGGGCAGTCACCTCCTTCTCTGAGCTCCGGATGACTCAAGACATCTACATCAAAGTCGGAGAAGGTGTGTTTCTAGATTCCCAAAATTCCCAACATAGCTGCCGGCCCCCAAAGCATTCCTCCCGTTCCCAGTCAGCTCCCATAACTTTACTTTGCTCTGTTTTCAAACCAGTTTACGTGCACCTTTTTTTTTTTAAGGAAAAGAATTTCCTTCCCTCAATGGACTCACATTATTTAACAGAGTTAACTCTTGGCTGTCTCTCATTACAGCCTTAAGATTTTTTGGACACCAAAATATAAATGAGATGCAAGTAATTGAGTATTTTATACATTACAACATATTGCAGGACAACATAGTTTAAAAAAATTCATTAAAATTTGTCCTTGATCCTTCTTCATCTTTGGAGTTGAAGTTCATTAAAATACCCAGCTACTATGAAGACATCCGGGCGCTTGGGCATGTTGCTGCTGGTGGTATCATACAATTCCTTCAGTCCATTTTTGGAGTTTGCATCGCAGTATTGTGTCCTGTCGGCTCTGAACAAGGGTTCGCCCAACCACCCAATAGCTTGATCCAGGATGTTAGGGGTTAACCATGTCTCTGTGAAGATGTGTGCAGAGCAGTCTCTGATCTCCTGTTGCTAAGTGAGCCTCAATCACATCTCATCCACTTTATTCTCTCGCGACCGGACATCATCCAGAAGAAGGCTCGATAGACGGACAGCTCTTGGTCCAAGGCGGGTCAGCCTCGCCCTGATGCCAGCTCTCCTCCCTCTCTTCATGTTTCGGTTTCGTTTCTCCCCTCTTGTCTGACTGGCTGATCGGTGCACGCCGCCAGTGGGGATCCTCTTGTGGTCTGCTGCATTCAGTCCAAACTCCACACAACTTTTCCCGATATTGATAAGAGCATCTCTATTGTTGAAAAGTCGTGTTACAGAAGGGGCCATGGAGTCTAAAAAATTGAAAATGGCCAGCACTGCCGTCGTCATAGCAACCCATTTAAACTTAAACTAGAAAATATGCGAACACTGGTGTTTAAGACATTAGAGTGTGAATTAGGTTTCTGACATATTGGCAGATAATCCCTGACAATATCTTATCTTTGGATACAAATTCGTGGAAAAAGTCTGTGATTTGTCTGTTTTTCCAAGTGTTGTTACTTCCATAGTTTTCATTAATATGATAATAATAAATGTAAAACATCTGCTGGAGGGCATACATAGGTTGAGCATAAGAAAAAAAAGCAGAAGATAGTCTATCACTTTCACATTTTTCAGTGGTGAGGAGGAGTGTAGATGAAGTGAGGAAGCCCCGGGAGATTCTCAGGGGAGGCTGTGATTGATCTTGACTCGTGTGAGCCGCAGATTTTCGATTCTTCACTCTCTGCCGGCCGCTCCACGCACTGAACAGACGGCAGCTTCCCAACGCATCGGCTCTCAGACAGGACGTCTTGTTTTTAACGAGCATCTTTCAGCACATGGAAATAAAACAAAGCTCACGTCTGGAGGGAAATAATGGCTTTACTACTGCCGGTGAAGTTCTCTCTCTGCGGCGTTAGTTGCTGCCGAGCGAGTCGCTCAGCCTGCAAGCGTTTGGCTTGTGTCATTAGGGGGCTGTGGTTTGGCAAAAACCTGAAGTGGCATGATGTTTACTTCGAGCAAAGAGCTGTAGATTTCCACTCCTTCACATCGACGGTCGTGTCTGGTGAAGATGGACAGATCCTCACTTTGCTTCCTAACCAGGCTCGTATACTCACGGTCTCCCCGCAGCTCTTTAAAGTGCCACAAAGGTTCCGGAAAGGAAGGTGCCAACCTTCAGTTTACGCTCCGTCCTCGGCTCTGTTTGCCAAATAAGGAAGCAGCTGTCTGGTGTTTTCTCAGAGTGCTGAGGAGAGGTGAAACTTTTTACATTTAAAAGCACTTTCTCAACAAATTTTCTGACCCGTCATAAAAGAAGAGGAAGAAACACTAAAAGGTTTGATAAAAATGTTTATGAATATTATTGTCCTGCTATTGTGGAGGGGATTCTGGTAAAAACCTTTGCTGGAATTTCCCACGTTGAATCCAAGATTAATTTCCCTGCTGGTAAGCCCACAGATCATGCCAACCTGAGCACACCTGACCTCATGCAGCACAGCTTCTAGTGCTGAGACAACAGCAGCTGCAGGGCTGCGTGCTGAAGGGAGCAGGGAGACTTTTCCTCAGCTGAAATGACTCGATCAAAGAAAACATCGAGCCTGGTGAGGCCATCCTGATGACGTGAGCTCAACACGAGGCGGGTTTCCATCAACCATCAAACTGCACAAATTGAAATTGCGAATTTAAAATACGCCGAATGGAAACACATCAATTATATTAAAATAAAAACCCAAACTCCCATTTATCACTAAATAGTTTTAATGCTCGCATAAGGTGATTCGAAAAAGCCATATTTCTAAAAACTGCAATGGAAACCCTTTTTAGTCTTTTCTAGGTCACATGATGCTATGGCCATGTGCTTGTCAGTAGGAACTGGCTCTCTCATGATGCAGCACGAGCTACAAGAGCTGTTATTGCATCACATAACTGAGAAAGTTGAGCAGATCATCAGGACGTTCTGAATCCACAATCCATAACACGCCTACGTGGCCTTGGATTGGAAATAATGACGGCTTGTGCGGTGGCTGCAATAGAAATAAACCTGCTAATGTTTTAAACATCCATCGCCATGGTTACTGGAGTGTTATCACCAGAGGAGAAGTCGCACAGCATCACTCAGTGGAAACGCAATCATCATGCAATTGTATTTTAGCAGCATTTTGAAAATAAATTTTGTGCAAATCTGCAACAGAAAGTGGTCTACTTATGGTGGCACAGTCTCTGCTGTGCATGCCCTCAGTTTCCATTAAGCCTCAAATTGTGCAAATTGAAATTGCTAATATAAAATACGACTAATGAAAACACGAAAATCAATTTTAGAAAAAAACTCCCATTTATCACAAAAAAAGGTTTATGTTCATATGAGGTGGAACTTTCGAAGATATCAGGCCAATTTTACGTCATTAACTACACGAAACACTGTTGACTAAGATTTTCCGTCTTAAATGACTCTGCTGTCAACATAAATAATCAACTAATGCAGGAGCGTTTTTCCACACAAGTACGGAAAGCCAGGAGGTACAGAAGCCAAAAAGAAAAAGAAAAATTACTGCAAATGAAAAGAACTCATTTCGATGAAATTCACAAATACTCAAGGAAATATTTAAATAATAAATTTAAAAAATTACAATGTAATTATAAAGTGCCCTTATAACTATCACACTTTCGCTAGAACAACTTGGTCAACTCAAACATCCACCCTGCTGAGCTCTGTGACAGGACATTGAATTTACTGAGAAGCAGGGGGTGCTGTTCTGCAGCTGACCTCGTGCTCTGACCTCTCTGTGGTTTTGGGTTACAAAAAGCTGTTTTTCTCTTTTAGGGGATCGAAATAGCCTCACAGAACGCCCAACCACCACTAACATAAACACCTCTCCTCTTTCAGATCCTCTGTTTTCTGACACCTGCAAGATTGATACCAAGTTCCTGTCTCTGAACTACCTGGGCGGCTACGTGGAGCCGCAGGCATCAAAGGGCTGCGTCCTGTCTGGACCCGACAAAGACCAAGACGTCCACATCATCGAGCTCCAAGCGCCCAACTCCAGCAGGTGAGCGGCCAAGAAAGCATGCTGTCATCGTATATTTTTGAGGTCAAGATGCTCTCACTGATCTCCGTGGAGTTCGTTTTGGATGGAAACTCACATGGAGGCGAGTTTGGGGGTCAGTTAGTGGTGTACTTTTGAGGGAGATATTTCAAAACATGGTCCCTGGGTTGCCAGATTATCTCCTCACTCCCCCAGTGGAGAGATTACACAGTATGCCCAAAAGACTGCAGGACTGGGAACGTGTTGCTCTGTATCTCACTGCAGTGTTATCAGGTCTGTAGTGCACATGTCTGCTTTTTTTCTGGGAATCCATCCAGCTTTTTAATTAGTTGGCCAGACGCAGACGGCACGATAACACTACGTGCTGTAGAGCTAACCGTCCAAAATTCTCTGCCTCTCTCCCTCTCTGCAGTGCGTTCCAGGTGGATGTCATCGTAGATCTACGGCCTCTGGAGGACGATGCCCCGCTGCATCGTGACGTCGTCTTGCTGCTTAAGTGCGCCAAGTCTGTCAACTGGGTCATCAAGGCGCACAATGTGATTGGCAAGCTGGATGTAGTGGTAAGCTAGCAGCATGAAACACAGAAAAGATTTCCATTCATCTTTTTTTTCTCCTTAACAGCAGTGATACTCAACTTAAGGCCTGCAGGCCAAATCTGGCCCGTAATAAGTTGCAAGGTGGCCCCCCAAAACCATTTTCTAATTCACAGAAAATAAGGTGATTCACAAATAAGGTGCCAAAGTGTATTAAACAGCATCAAAATTGAGCTTGTAAAAATGTGCCAGAGGAGATTTCCCCACACTTCAACAGAGTGATAAAAACCTAGACATGTCCTAAAATCCTGGAAATGTCTTTAAACCCTAGAAATGTTCTAAAATCTTAGAAATGTCCAGAAATGTTAAAAAATGGTAGCAGTGTCCTAAAATCAAAGAAATGGAAATTTCCTGAAACCCTTGAAACAAAAAAAAAAACCTAAAAACATCCTTGAGTCCTAGAAGCATCCTGAAATCACAGAAATGTCATGAAATCTTTGGATTATCCTAAAATTCTAAAAACGTCCCAAAATCCTAGAAATGTCCTAAAATCCTGGTAACGTCCTGAAATCCTTTAAACATCCTTAAATCATACAAATGTCCTGAAATCCTAGAAATGTCCTAAAATCCTAGAAATGTCCTCAAATCACAGATTTCTTTTTTTCTAAAATTCTAGAGATGTCCTGAAATGCTCAGAATGGCCTTGAATCCTAACATGTCTGGGGCTTCAGTGACTGGCCCCTGGGCTCCTGTCAGAGCTGAGTGCTGCTTTACAGATTTCACGGATGAGGTTTTCTATCATCTTATCACACATCACAGTAGCTCACGAGTGGCGCAGACAGAAATGTCATCACTTTTGCACACTCGACCACAGAATTTGTCACAGCAGGATGTGTGCTGAATTGGCCCCCGCGCTGCAGCAGAGGGTGGGGGTAACAGGTTAGGACGAACTGTGACATTTCATTGTGGCAGCTCCAGCGTTTGTCATCACATTCAGAGCGCCGGGGGCGGCAGCGGTCGGGGTATCACATATTTTCAGAGTCAAGGCGGTACTTCAGCTGCACATAAGCTGCTTCCCATAAGTCACAACGTGAATTACGAGCCGCGCCTGCTTCGGGCACTTTGGAGCCGTTAGGACCTCCTCGCCACACACAGAAGACAAACACTGGCTAATTACTGCAATACATCAGAATGCCCTTTACTTAGAACTGTGGTTTTATACGTATCAGCGCTGACTGTGTACACAGTTTTGATATTAAATCTTCATCAGTGTTACTCGAGTCTCTCAGGACTCTCAGAAACTTAAAGGAATATGACACCCATGTAAACCTTGGAAGAATAGTTTAACTGTACATCATGTCGATGGGGAATTGGCAGCAGTCCAACCGGCGTAATTGCTCGGGGGATGAAATTTCAAACCCCTGAGTTAACCCCTTAAAACCTCGATGGACAACAGTTCTCTTGTGCTGCAGTCAGATGCTTTTTACAAGCATTTAAACCTCTGAAACATGAGCAAATGTGTTTTGATTCCTGTCAAAAACACAGAGGAAAAGGCCATCAGCAATTAGGCAAGGTATAGCCTGCAAAATGCAAGAAAGGTGAAAAATCAGAGGGGGTGAGATAAGTATTATTTTAATTAATATTAGCTGTAGTGGTAGTAATAGTGTTTTTTCACTATGAAAACCATGGTATCATTACTATTATTATTAACTGTTCTCATGTTTAAGTAGCCTTCTTCTCTGAGATTCATTTAAAAAGATTTAATAGAAAGCATATATTAACAACATTTATTTAATATCCATTTATTTATTTATTTTTGTTGGTTTATTCCAGGTCATTTTCTTGTTAATTTTATTAATACTATTTTTTTTGATTATACTATATTTTTAGGTTATTTTCTTATAATTTTTTTTACTGTTTTCTTGCTCATTTGTGGTCACATCTTGTCAAGTTGCTCATTGCCAATTTTCTCAAAAAGGGTTAAAAACTCTGTGTTAAGACTGAGAGAGCCTCCTTTATGTTGGGAATTTCTCAAAATATTTCATTTGTCTGGTGACATTTGGTATTTACGGTATTACGGAGCCAACAGTTGTCTCGTGTGCGGCTCTCTGCTGCGTTAACCCCTCGCTGGTTTCAGTGGAGGTGTGTCAGGGGTTCTGTGTTTCCTCACTGTGTAACGCTGATACTCCTGTGGGGCCGCTGCAGCCATGACACTGCACTTTCTGCCAGGCGCGGTGTGTTTGTTCAGCTGCCTGGTCGCTGCCGTACAGTCAGGTTGTGTGAGTGTGATGCCAGGTCACAGTCAGCAGTACTTACATCAGCACAAACGGAGGGTAATGCCTCTGGTGGAAGATTTGTGTTTTCTTATACCCATTTAACACTTTGACCCTGTATGGCAGAGCAGCTTTTTGGGTGAGGAATGTAGGATATTTTTTGGCTCTGTTAATGCCATGAGTAAATTTCTTCAAATCTGGGGCAACAATCACTTGGACTCCAGGTTTAACTGAATCATTTTTGGTGGTCACAGGTCAAAATTCAGGGTCTTTGTGACCTCGTCTGTCTCATTCTTGTGAATGTGATTTCTCAAAAACTACTAAGGGGAATTTCTTTAAATTTAGCAAAAACATCCATTTGGACTCACGGATGAACTAAATTTTAGTGATCAAAGATCAAACATCAAGGTCACTGTAATCTTAAATCTGCCTCATTCTGGTGAACGCAATGTTATGAAGAGCTCTAGGGGATTTCTTCAAATTTAGCACAAACATCCACTTGGACTCAAGGATGAACTGATTAGATATTGGTGGTCAAAGGTCAAGGTCACTGTAATCTTAAATCTGCCTCAATCTTGTTAACGCGCTATTATGATGCTCTATGGAATTTATTCAAATTTAGCACAAACATCCACTTGGACTCAAGGATGAACTCATTAGATTTTAGTGCTTAAAGGTCAAGGTTTCTGTGACCTCGTATGTGTCATTATTGTGAACACAATATCTGAAGAACCTCTGAAAGGAATTTCTTCAGATTTGCCACAAACGTTCACTTGGACTCAACGATGAGCTGATTAGATTTTGGTGGTCAAAGGTCACAGTAACCTTGCATTCATGCCATTCTTGCGAATGCAGTATCTTGAGAAACCTTTGAGGAAATTCCTTAAAATTTGGCACAAACCTTCACTTGGACTCAACAAAAAGCTGATTTGAATTTTGTGTTAAAAGGTCAAGGTCACTGTGACCTTGCGTCTGTCTCATTTTGCTAAACACAATATCTGAAGATAGCCTTGAGGGAGTTTCCTCAAATTTGGCACAAACATCCACTTGGACTCACAGACGAACTGATTAAAATCTGGTGATCGAAGGCCAAAAGTCACAGTGACCTCATAAAACATGTTTCTGGCCAGAATTCATGCACTCAAATTTGCTTTATTTTGAATTTATGATTAAGTTCAGTCGCATGTGTTTGAACAAACTTGTAACAAATGAGTAAATTTTAAAAAGCATTCATGAGTTTTGTAAATGTAATATATTTTCACTCTGCTGTTAAAATAGCATTACGGGGGTGATCAGCACATTATAACTTCTATAGGAATCGAAACTCAAAGTTTGGGACGTGGAACTTGTCGTCGTGACTTGTAACTTGAGTGCAGCACTTGAGGCTTACATGTGACTTGTACTGATTTGGTCGCACCTCTGGTTTAAACATAAACCCGTTTTCTTGTTCCCTCATAGCTGACAGTTTGACTTTTATTTGACAGCAGTGGCACACAGGATGCTGCGCTTGTGCAACCCATGTTTGGGAGCGTGTCAACTATTTATGTGATATGACAGCCTCATAAAAACCGAGACCCCGCTTCTGTCAGGGAGCGGGCTCTCCTCGGCGTTGCTCAAGAGAGATGAATGTGTGGGAAACGGCTGTGAGAACGAACCGTTACTCCCTCACACAGGGAGGGTATGCTGTAGGGCAGGACACAAATTTTAAGAGCAAACTAACATGTTGGTTTCTCAGCATTGATTGAGCGGCGACACGCCCATGACCTCACACTCAGGCGTGATTCACGCTCCGCATGAGAGCAGGACTGGACTTGAAGTGGAATCTCTGCAGAGTCAATCACGTCTTTTGTTTGTGGAAAACATACAATAAGACATGATATGTGACACATCTGCCTTCTTCTCCGCAGGCCTCTGATACCGTGAGTGTGAGTTCGAATACGGAGAGACTGATGCCAGTATCAAAATATCCCAAGCAGCAGTTGCCATCAGGGCCACAAGCCTTGATCAAGTGGGCAGGAGAGCATGGCTTCAGCCCGGTCACGTCCTACACCAGCACTCCTGTGGCTAACCACTTCAATATCCGACTCAGAGAGCCAGGTAAACCCAAGAAACATCCTCTAAATTCAATCACACTGTGTGTTCGGAGAAATTATATCAAAAAACACCATGTGTAAGACACACATTTCAGCAGCTGCTTCGGTTTTTTCATGACTAATATTGCACATTTCACGGTCATTGCAGAGAGACGAGCGTGAAATTGTGAAATGGTTTTATAGTCGCGGTCCTGTGTAATTTCCCTGCCTGTTAAATCAGCCTCACGAAGCTCCAACAATGTGTGACTTCCAGATGTGGTGGATCCTCTGGAGAGCATGTTGCCTCCAGAGCTCTCCATCCTGCGCGACTCCAATCCTCATCCGAGAACCGGAGCCGCTTCGCGACACTCCGGCCTGCCTTTTCCCTTCCCTCCGCCCGTACCGGACGGCCTGCCCTACCTGCCTCTGTCCCCCTCCCTCGACGACCGGCCCTGGGAGAACGGCGAGTTCGAGGAGCATCAGGGCGTTCTGAACGTTGGGATCAATGTGCAGTGCGAGGACACGAGGATGGTGGTCAGCGTCGACAAAGGAAGCCTGGAGGTGAGCGACTTCATCCGTCACTTACCCAGAAACAAACAGGGCTACGATCAATGATTATTTTAGAAGGTTTATTCCGACATAATGCAACAAGTATAAATAAACTCAAAATAAAAACAGAAACACAACAAACTATTTCTAAATAGCATTTCACATAAGATGCTGGGAATAAAATGAGTTATGTATTAAATGTTTGTATTACTTACATTATTTATGACCAGAACTGTCCATTTATTTGAGTTGGCATAAAGGGGCCACTGTACATGAAAAACAGAGAGCAATATTCTGAGAAAAAAAGTCTGATATTTTCTGTGTTTATAAAGTTATTTATATGGGTATTTTCTGAGTTTGTAAAGTCAAAAATTTCTGAGACAAAATTCAAATTTCTGAGAAAAAAAGCTGGATATTCTCTGAATTTACCCCAAAGAAGCCAAAGATTATGTAAAAGGCGGTTTCAGATTTGTGAAACCTTTATTTTGTTTTTCTTACATGTAGACCAGATTGAACCAGGTCTGCCTTTCAACAACCACAAATCTCAGTCAGGTCACATCTGGATCTTCATTACAAAATAAAATGAATAAATACCATAAATATTTTTGCATTATGACAAATAGAATAAAGGTTTTGCGAATTTGAAAGTGGGTTTTGGACAAAGTTAAGGCTTTATTTAAAACATATCACATGCTTTGGTTTACTTGGAGCAGGTGCTCTTCAGGCTTCGGGGAGAAAGGCTGCTCTGTAGTGCTGGCGCTCTGTAACCTCACACTTATTAAAAGTGCATAAATTAATCAAAACAAGAGAAAGAATTCATCAAAACAAGGAAACAAAATGTATCTCGAAGCCAGGCAAGAGCATCTTGTGCTATTTGTTTTATAAAACGTGGCCTCAATTTATTATTTTTTTTCTCCATGGCCCCTCCAGGGCTCCTGAAGAGGCAGCTGTTTCAGTTTTAATAAAAAGATGATCTGTGCAGCAGTAAAACGCCTCTGTAAACAAATAATTGTTACAGCATAGAGGCAAACAGTTAAACATTGTTCATGTCTAATCTCACACTGATAGACAGAAAAGTTTTTCTCATATTCGATGCTTGATAATACTTAACTCCAACAAAAAGACAAAACGAAAACAACGTAAATGTTTTTGTTTCCCAACCGAACTTAATCTGTTGTCATCGCTTAAATCTAAATCAAGTGGCACATCTGAAAGCTATTTCACGGTCTGATCAATCGCATTTGCTTTTAATTATTTCGTTTTTGCATCTCTGCTCTGGCGACACAGACGTGATGTGACAAACTGTGACAAGAAGAATAAGAACAACAAACATGGAGGACACCCAAAGAGAATACCAGTGTCAGGAGCAATTAGGGGGCTGAATGAAAGTCCTCTGCAGTGCACTTAGAAAATGCCAACAAAAACCTCCATGTTGCAAGAGTTTTGATATCTGAAGTGTGTGCACGTATTACAGCACAGCTGTCAGTGTGGCAATGACAGCAAATGAAGAAACGTCTGAATCACACATCTTAAGGTGCAAATCTGGCCCTCAGTAGGGTGCCAAGTGGCCCTCAAATCATTTTCTAACTCACAACAAAGGGAGTGATTCACACCAACAATTGTTTTTGTACTTTTAGTATACATAAGATGCCAGAGTGAATAAAACAAAACAGAGCTTGTTTATCAAAAATGTGCTAATGGAGGATCCCCCTCACCCCTGACAGAGGTCCTAGCTGAATCACTAATGTCCTAAAATCCTAGAAACATCGTAAAATCTGAGAAATTTCTTAAAATCCTTGAAACATCGAAATTTCCTAAAACCCTAGAAGCATCCTGAAATCAGAGAAACATCCTAAAAATCCTCAAAATGTCTTAAAATCCTAAAAATATCCTAAAACCCTCTAAATGTCCTAAGTCCTACAAATGTCCTAAAACACTAGAGACATGCTAAAATCAGAAAAACATCTCAAAATCTTTGAAATGTCCTAAAATCCTTGAAATGTCCTAAAATCCTTGAAATTTCCTAAACTCCAAGAAACTTCCTACAATCAGAGAAATGTCCCAAAATCCTAGAAGCACATACAGGGTCGCCTGGCCTCCTGTCATTTTTTAAAAGTGGCCCCAAAGTAACTCACGTTGAGTGTCCCTGGTGTTCAGTCATATTTGGACCTTCAGTTTTGACTGCAGCCTTTATAATAACTTTGCTTGTAGAAAACCTGGTTTAATGTCTACAAAAGTCAAACAAAAGTGGACCCTGTAAAGCGTCCCTGTTCTGCACAGGCTGACACTGAAGTTAGCAGGATATTTCCCAACATTTGGCGCATGGGGACGGCGCACGCAGCCCACATCACAGAATGGAAACTGGCATAGACTGTAATTAGGAGAAGCTGAGGCTGGAGCAAGACCACCTTGTGGGATTTGTTTATTCCTGGGAACTCAAAGTCTCACACAACTACTTTCTTTTATATTTATTTTATCTTTTTTAAATGAGTTAATAAAGGAAAAGTTTTTTGATCTTTTTCCAATGTTGCAATTTTTTCATGTTTCCTCAGGCGAAGGGGTTTACTCATGCCAACCTCACGCTCCAGGACCCAGCCTGCAAAGCAACAGTCAATGCCACCCACTACACACTGGAAACTCCTCTGACTGGCTGTCAGACCACCGTATATCCCCTCCAGGGGAGTCCCATGGCCCTGCACATCAACTCTGTGAGTACAGTACCTGTCATTAGTTTCAGTCACCGAAGCTGCTTCAGTGGCCACCTAGTCTCTAATGTAAATACAATTGTGGAAACAAAGAGTGTTTTTAGAGTCAAACTAACATTAAAATGTATTTTTGCTAAAAAAAATCAACATCCTTTGTGTTTGTTTGGACCTGTTTACATGTAATTACCGTAGACCGTGTAAAGTGGTTGTAGCCTGCGGGTCTGAAAAGTGAAGCCAAGGTGAAATTGCCCGAAACCTGAAGGTGTATTTCTGAGCGGGCCTACTGGGCCCAAAAACCGGCTCAGTTCTGTGCAGAGAAACAACTGTATCGGCCCCCTGGAGGGTAGGGGGCCTTTAATGCTTACAGGTAGAGGGGCCCATAGGGTCATAGTCCGCCTACTAAACCGCCTAAATTTCCAGTTACAGTCATTCTTTTAATAAACAATTATTATTATTTATGAACGGCACCCCCACCAAAAAAGTACAACATCAATAAATGAATAAGTAATAATAATTATATAATGAATTAATAATAATTAAATGAATAGAAGAAAAATAAATAAATAAATAAAAGACCATTGTGCCAAAATAATTTGGCAGGCTGTGCTTTCGACTTATAACAGAAAAGTAGCAGCTAACATTGGCTAACGTTACCTACAAGTTGCAATAAAGTTAGGAAGAAAACATTTTAATGTTCAAAGAACATTTTAAGGATGTTTATCATTTCAAAAAACGTTTTAACTGCAACATTGTGAGGATGTTTTGGTGATGTTGAGAGGTGACAGATAATAGGATGTTCTTTTTTATAAAACGTTCCCACAATGTTACATGAGAACAAAGGCAGAACATTTTCAAAGCAACATTCAGAGCATGTTATCGAGACCTGAGATTACAGAACATGTTTTTGTGGAACTGTAATGTAATGTGATATTTCAACAAAAAAAACATTTTACTTTGTTTATATAGAATGTTAACCCAACCCAACATTTCACATTTTGGGAACTAAAAGAAAAGTTCCCACTGAAAACATTACCAAAACATCACACAGGTTGAATCGTACCATTCTTAGAAGGTTTTTAGAGCCAAAAATTGCTCGCTGGGTACGTGGAGAGTCAGTAGAGCATCATGGGTGCTGACAGCATGTTTCCGAGTAATGACGGCGGTCAGCTCTCCGTCAGCTGACAGGAAACACACTCAGAGGTTTGAATCCTTTCACTTTTTCCACAAATTGTTTATCCTCTTTTTTTGGATGAATTAAAAAATGGAAAAATATGATGAATGTAAAGTAGATGTTCATGTAATGCTGAACAGTGTGGGAGTGTTTTTATGGGACTCTGCACTCACATCTGACATCCCCACTCGTCTTCATTATTATGGAATGCCTTCGTTCAGCGTGTTTGTTCAAACAAGCAAGGATGAATCACTTCCTCCCCAACCTTTTGAGATCTTTTGTGGGGGAAATTTGGAACAACACTTTTTTCTGTCCGACCCAGATTGAAAACCCCGGGCACAAGTCCAAGGTCGTCTTTTGTGTTAGCAGTTGGATGCAGGGATAACCTCTGACCTCTGGTCAAAAGAGATAAAAATTTCATTGTTTGGGTCCAAACACATCAAAGATAACGTGCTGCGGCTGCTGTTGTTTTCTCCCGTCTCCTGACGTGTTGATTTAATTCTGCAGTGGCGCTGATGGCAGGTCGGCTAATTTGGTGCAGACTCAAGAAAACACTGTTACTGTCACCGAGACCTCATTAAATCAGACGTTTCTCAAAGCGGCGTGGACTCATGTCAGAGCCCTGACATTCTTCTTCTCTGCTGAGAAATTAAAAGTATGTTTTCATGTTTTTGTCCAGGATGAGTCCCACTGCTGAAGCCACAGGACATTCCCACATTTTAAATCCAACTCGTTGGTTACAGAATGTTTTGGCAACCCCTCTCAAAGCTTGAGATCTCTGAGCCTTTGGCTTAAAAACCACCCTGAGTGAGGCAACACCGCTCACAACTGGAGCTGTTAACCCCTTAAAATCTGCATTAGAAACAGTCCACCATGCATACTGTAGTATTTTTAGGGCCTGAGCATGAAACGTTCGAGGACCCTCTTGGAATTTAAGAAATTATTATTATTCTCCTCGATGAATCACATTTTTGGAGGTCTGAACATTCCCAAAATCTCATGAAAAGTGGTACAATTGGTGAAAAATTTCGCATTTTGGTGGTTTCGGAAACAGGCGTGACATAATGACTCCACAGCGCCCCTAACGTGTAGCCCCAATGCCCAGTTTAACCTACATTTATGAAAATCGGTACACTTATGTGTCATGCCCAGACGCACAAAAAAGGCTCTTAGACACACCCCCACAACCTGACAGGAAGTCGGACATTTTTAATTTTATGTCGCTTTTTAGCGATTTTGGGGCAATTTTTACTTTTGAGAACTTGTCCATAGGACATTTCTTTGATTTTAGGAAATTTTCAGGATGTTGGGCAATTTTGGGGATTTTAAAAGTATTTCTCAGATTTTAGGACTTTTCTAAGATTTAAGGATGTTTCTCAGACATCTCAGATTATTAGGATTTTTATCTTCATTTTAGGACTTTTTAGGATTTCAGACTTTATGTTTCTTGGACTTAAGGACATTTCTGGGAATTCTGTACATTTTTAGGATTTTAGGACATTAGGGTCTTAGCTAGGACCTCTGTGTGGGGGGTGGGGGAGGGGATCCTCCACTGGCACATTTTTGGATAAACAAGCTCCATTTTTATGCCGTTTTATGCACTCTGGCACCATATATGTACTTAAAGTACAAAAACAATTCCCAGTGTGAATCTTTTCAGATTTATTGTGAATTAAAAAATGGCTCAGGGGCCACCTAGCACCCTGTTTGGGGTCTGATTTGGCCCGCAGGCTGTAAATTGAGAGTCACTGCTCTTGCCATTATGGTTCTTATTTCAGATCTGTTTAAACAGAATCAGGAGATCCGTTTTTAAAGGGTTGAAGAAAGAATCTGGAAGAGATTTTTGTAAATGCTTTCCTTTCACTCACTAACTGATGTGGCTCGGGTTCTGTGAGTAACGGACTCCTCTGTGGATTGCAGGTCTTGATAAGTCATGCTGAGACTAAGGATGGGAGTGGCGGGCCGCTGGATTATGAGGATCTGGAATCCGGAGACGTGCTGTTCCCGAGGGACCCAGTGGAGCGGACATTAACTGAGGCCGCGGAGCACCAGTCCACCATCATGGTGAGACAGAGGGATCATTGTGGTTCTGCCTGTGTGCGAGCTCCATCTCATCGCAGGGTGAAAAGTGACAAATCTACATCTCTATGTAAATCATGCAGAGTTGGAAGAAACTCCATTTCCCAGAGTCCCCCGGTGCACGTAAAGACTCATCTGGTTTCTGCAATCTCTGCGCCTTTCCATGATGTCTGTTTTATGAACTTGACCCTGACATTTTCCATTTTGAAGTTTCCCCATCTCCTTCCCTCCACGGAGGCATTTTCCTTTGTCTCATCCATTCCTCGTCTCCCACTTATTGTTCTTGTTTACACAGTATCTCTTATGTTCCTTCCCCGTTTTCTGGTCCGTCTTTACGTGGTCAAACTGACACGCAGTCACGGAGGGCTGAGGCTGTTCAGCTCGGGAATCACATGTCGGATCCCTGCTGATATTTGTGTTGGCTTTTGTCTTTTTTCTCCTCCTAGTTCAACTGCACGTACCGAAAGAGCCAGGAAACCTCAGAGACGCTGCCCAGGATCGTGCCCGGCCCGGGGAGGACACCGGTCAGCAACATGACGTTTGTCATGGAGCTCTACAACGCGCTGCCGTTCAACAACCCGTCACGCCAGGCCTTCTACACCGTTAAACACATGCAGGAAGTCTTTGTGGAGGTATGCAAACAAACAGACCTGGTGATTTAAACTGATCCAAAACTGAAAAAAGCACTTTCAGCTTAAAAACCTTCGTATTTCCGATGCAGTTTTGCATGTCGATGCAGGCTGCTAGTTTAACACAAACTAATGTGAAGTCACCTGTTTTCTCCGATAACTTTAGATCCGGAAGATCAGGAGGTTTTCAGCTGAAGCCGAATTATCCACAAAATTCATTTCAAAAACAACCAGGTGATTTAAACCTGAACAAATACTGAACAAAACAGTTTCGCGTTACAAACTACGTATCGCAGGTGTGGCTCATTGCAGTTGGGCTTCTCACTACGGTGGCAGCCACGAAAACCTGAAAATGTGAAAATGTGTTTGGTTTGGCCCTTCTGGGCTACTGTAGAAAAATGACGGTGCAACATGTCGATCAAAAACCTGCTACCTATGCAGATATAAACGGCTCATCCTAAGAAAACACAACGATTCTTATTTAGGTGATTACACAAAAACTTTTTTTATATCAAATTCCATTTCTGCCAATATATCCACCTAAATCTTACACACTGGGCCTTTAATGAAGTATTTGTCTTATAAAGCTTGTGTTTTTGTTCCTAAATTAAAACTTTAGTAAGAAAACTGCTCTGTGTACTCTCCGTCTGGGGCTTAAGCTCTTCCTGCTTTGATGTCTTCGTGCAGCATCCACAGGGCCGATTTGTATTTTGTCTAGTTTGGGCTAAAAAGCGAACACTCTCGTTCACCCCTCTTGTTCTCTGTATCTCCTCTCTACGTGTCTCCCCTATCCCGTCTGGCTGCCCCAAAATCCTCATTTCACAACAGTAATCATGGAGGTCATGTGAGACATGGCAGAGACTCGCACTCTGAGCGCCTCTGACAAGATGATTAATGATGATATCAGCGGGAGGTGCTGCGCTGACAGCGTGGACGCGGAGCCAGCTGGTTACAAAGAGTTTTCTGTATCCAGGACCGATCCAGAGGAGGGAAAGAGTCGAGGGAAGATGAGGGACGAAAGATTTGACCAGCATCCGAACTGTGACTGGAATACTACTTGGGGAGCTTTGTTGCAGTTGACATAGTTAATGTGTGAAACACAGTTATCCATCCATCTGGCTCTTTAGTCAATAAATGCTCCGCCATGTTTACAAGATTGTCTCTAACTTTGCTGTTTGCTGCTGGACGGGTTCGTGCAGGTCGTGTGCAGCGACTCAGTGAGACGTGTGCAAAGGACTAAACACGAAAGTTGCCGTCGTAAAACCAAAAGGAGTTAAAAGATGCCTAAATGGAATCAAAGAATCGTTTTTGTCCTCTTACCTGTAGTGCTGCTCAGGTTTTAGGACTTCAGCATGTTTCTAGGATTTTAGGACATTTTTTAGGATTTTGGGACATTTCTTGGACTTCAGGGCGTTTCTTGGATTGTAAGACATTTCTAGGATTTTAGGATATTTCTAGGCTTATAGGACATTTCTAGGATCCCAAGACAATTCTTGGATAATAGGACATTTCTCATGATTTTGGGATGTTAAACGATTTTAGGACTTTTCCAGGATTTTCTGACATTTCTTTAATTAAAGGGATATTTCTAGGATTTTAGGACATTTCTCGGATTTTAAGATATTCCTAGGAATTTAAGACTTTTCTAGGATTTTAGGGACATTTATTGGAGTTTAGGAGGTTTATAGGATTTCAGGGATGCATTTCTAGGGTTTCGTGACATTAGTGGGTTAGCTAGGACCTCTGTCTAGGGTTGTGGGAGATTCTCCACTGGTACTTTTTTTGGATAAACAAGCTCTACACACACCAAAACAATCTAGACTGATAAATAACTTTTCAGGTCAGAGGAAACATATGTGTTGCCGATTTTTGGGTGAAGGGTCCCTCCAAAAGCTTGAAGGGACCGTGTAATGTTATTCATTGTTTATCCAAATATATTGATCTTTGCAGCTTTAAGGGAACAGTTTGACACTTTGGGAAACAAGCTTATTTGCTTAGATTTACATGATGATATTGATACCACTCTAAAATGATCCGTGTTTTTGAAGAATAACTCTTTCTTCTCTCTCATGCACTTCAGATCACATCAACCGCATCCGATCCGGAGCTCGGGTTCATCATCATATCGTGCTTCATTTCTCCCGACTCCAACTCCAAAGCGGCCTCAGACTACACTCTCATAGAGACGGTTTGCCCCAAAGACGACTCGGTCAGGTCCTACCCTCAGAGGGACTTCCCTGCGGAGAAGAAAACCTTCAGCTTTACTCTCAACTCAAAGTTCAACACGTCCCTGCTCTTCCTGCACTGTGAGATGTCTCTGTGCTCCAAGAGGCCTCTGAGCAACCAAAGACTGCCGCCGGTATGCCATGCAATCTTCAAATTACCTCTGTTGTTCCGCATTGTTAAAGAAACCAATTTTATTTTAGTTCCTCCTGAGGTACACAATATGAGCAGTGTTTTTGTTTGAGTAGATTTAAAGTCAGTGTAGTCATGCAGCGTCTTTACTCCACTATCAGGTCTGCACCCAAAGCTAAGCAGGAAACATGAATCAGTGTAAGCTTTGCCAAGTATCCAGCTGCAGAACAAAATAAGCATCCGTCTTAGGCATCACTTTCATTTTTCTCTCGCTGTGTTATCTGTCCAACTCATACAATCTCTCGCGAGTACTTTCCCCTACTTCTTGACGTCTTTCCACCGAGGTGTTTCTCTGAAAGGAGGAAAAACTTCCTCACACTTCATGCAGTAAAAGCATGAAATGAGCTTCCAGAGGATTTGGTGTGGACTACTTTAGTAGACTCTTTTAAAAACAGATTGCATCAATTCTGGTCAACAAAGGATAATTTGTAATTATTGTTATATCCACATTGTGTTCAGGGTTTCCAGCACATTCTTTTGTTTGTGGCGGCCTGCCACAATCAAAACATCTCCTGGAAATAAGCCACTTTTACACTGCCGGTTTGAGGTGGGACTCGCATGCCGTTATGCTGCCTTGCAGCTCTGTATATAACGTACAATCAGGGAATGGGGGGACAATGTGGTCTCCCCTCTGAGCCAGATACCGAGGTAGTAACAGCCCCCTGATGAGGGCTGTTTAAAACGTAACGCTGGAAAGATTTGACCATGGGTGGGGCGAGTGTGACTCATTGCAGGAAATTTAAAAAGTAGCTGATAGCAGTAAGCAGATAATTTAAAGGAGAAGTTGCTGTAAATGTGTAAATGGCTGCAAATTGTAAAAACAATGAGATTTTGGGAACTTCTTAACCTCCGGCTATAGGTTTTCTATTTTTGGAGCTGGACTGTTCATTAGGAGCACTGTTGAAATATATATACACCGTCCAGTTATTCATTGCTCCACACTCTTGGAGCACAGAGCGTATTCTGGGCACAGAAGGAGCAGAACGCCAGGCGCTAACGGGTCTAAAATTTGATTTTACTTGCAGCAGCCGTTCCTCTCATCCATTGATCTGATGTGATCATGTCTGAACAGATCAATTATCCACCCTGTGAGTCACAAACTGCGGCTGAGGAAAAACTCATCAAGAACTCATCAAAAACGCATCACCTGTGCTGCGTTCGAAGACCCGCAAAAACCAAAGAGACACAGACGCTACGCTTATTGTGTGGCATTAGCTGTATGTTATTTTTATTGTTGTAGTTGGAGAGTCTGGGGTGGTGTTTTTATATCCTCTACCAGATTTTTTTTTTGTTAAATTTCATCTCAAGAAAATGTTCTCATGAAGTTGTGACAGAGAAGCTAATTGTCATATTCTGATTCTGATCGGGGTTGGCTGTAGACTCATGAGTTTGTCGTGTGTTTGATTTCAAAATTTTTACTTTGGGGGAGGTATGACACAAGACATTTACTTGAGATTGGGAAATGTGCATGTTTTGCTTTTGCTCTTACAAAACCATTTCTTTTTTCTGTTAAAAGAGAAAAAATGTCGAGCTTAAAAGATGTTTCACAGAGCGGCATGTTTCGTGTTGTTGAACTTCTGTACATTTTGTGGTTTTAACTTAAAGTAATTTCTGCCCTCGCAGTGCTTACAACCCGGTGAGCCCTGCGATTCTCTCGGCGTGGACAGCATCATGATGATGATGATGAACACCAAGACGTCTACCAAGCCGATGGTCGTGGTGGACGGACCCAGTCAACAAACACCAGGTTAGTAAAAACGCCTCCTTAGACTTCAGGACATGAATTTAACCTAAGACGCACGAGGGTCTTTAAAATCCATCACTCTCATCCATTTTTCAGTTTATCAGCGCCCCACATTATGAATTAGGCTCCGATTTCTTTTGTTTTGAGTGTAAAGTGTGATAAGGAAACTGTAGTAAAGAGAGAAGCAGGTCTGAGGGCGGAGGAGCCGGAGAGAGCTCGGTCCGATTCTTGGAGATTTGTCCAAACCGCAAAACACTACACATCACTTCCCCACATCTGGTCATCATTAGCTGCAGTGTGTGTGTGCTGAGTGGTTGTGTATGTGTGTGCACATTTGGTGTGTGCCTGAATGTGTCTGTTTACATTAACGTCCGTACACAAGAGTGTGTTTTTTGGGTGTGTGTGCACACTCGCATGTGGTTGACTGTAAAGGGGAGTGTGCTAACTCTGAGGCCCAGTTCGGCTGCCCTGGACCGGTCCACGCTGAGGGAGAGGTGGAAAAAGACGAGTCATACAGCACCGAGCGCCAGTTGTTTTCACTTAAGGCCTTCACTGTGGCCTCCCCTTTCCACCAGAGAGAGGGGGGAGAAGGGAGGAGTGTGTGTGAGGGGAGCGGAGGTCCGCTTGTTGGCTTTTCTGGAGTCCAGCCAGAGCCTAAAGGCCCCTCGATCATCGCTTGTTTAGTCACTTGTTCGATCGCTTGTTGAATTGTCTCCAGTGTTGTGAGTGTGATTGGAAGGAGGAGGGGCGGCTCACAGATGTGGGGGAGGTCTGAGGTAACCACGACAACCATCACATTTGACTAATTATGACCTAAACTGAGATGGGGTGATATCATGAGTGCCCGATCTTTGGTGGACCGCCAGAGCTTTTCAAATCAGCATCCCCTCCGAGCAATGACATCAGCAGGAGACCTGCGGTCACTTTGACTTCACTGACTCACGAGTTCAATATAAAATCACGTCATTTTAATCAATGTGAGCTGGAGCCGGACTGATCCATCAGCCCGGCCGATACTGGCCTATTAGAGGAGGCGGAAGATGCCTTAAAAACGATGCATAAGGCATCAATCAGCTTCATTCTCGCAAATTTGTTTGGGAAGTTATAAAAGTGACAGACACTGCATCGAAAAAATGCAAAATGAGAGTGAATCTGGGTTTGCTGTGACTTTGAGTTTCATGGTGCTGTTAAACAGTAAACCGACAATTCCTGCATACTATGCCGTAAAACTTGTTGTGGATATATCGTCTGAGTTTATATATTGATTGATTGATTAATTGAAATCTTCATTTTGAACTTGTTTTTTTCCCCCCAAAACCATAAAAATACAAACCAGCAAAAGAATAGTGCATACAAAAGGAAAAAAAGAAAAAAGGAAAGGAACTGAACAAAATAATAAATAAACTAAATAATACTAAATAAATAATAAACAGTCAAATCCAGAGTTTGAAAAGGAGTAGGAAGAAGTATGCAATTATCTGATCCCACTGTCTCTCCATTGTTCATTAGCTAGTAAATCTACATATGCTTCCTTACTTAAAAATGTAACTCATGAATAAATAAATAAAAAATACAATAAACATGCAAATATTTGTCGGTGTAAGCAAATATGCCCTCCAAAATAGAATTTAATTCATATATTGAGTTCATATATATCAACTGAGAAGTAACATGAAGTTGCAGAAGAGAAATGATAACGATATGTGGTGGCTCCAAAACTTTTTAAATAATGTGATTTTGATTTAAAACACAAAACATGTCCACACAGAGACTGTAATGGAAACGACTGGAGGGCCAAACGCCCACCCTGTCAGGACGCAGAGGCCAGTTTAGTGCCAGCCTTGGATCCTCCCATGCTGACAAATTAATTTTTCATCCGTAAAATATCACACTCAGTTATTACTCACTTTACTGGAACATGATTGGCAACAAATCAGATGATTCACTGATTGCTGAAGTAATTGAGGGTTTATTTAATGCCCCAAAACAGACTCTCCAGTCTTTAAAATGTGAATATGTACTGCGATTGTTAGTGCACGGTGGTATGATCTGAACACCTTTGAGTTTTGGGAACTTTTCACACCTGAAAGACCAAACTGAGGTCAGAACCAAGGTTATCGTCTTTGTTGCATTGTGCACATTCAATACGTTTAGTTTTGGTTTCACGTTGCAACTATGTGAGCGTGAGCTATAAAACTGTATGTGTTGCAGATACTGTTTCTTATCATCGCGGAAAAAGAGCTGAAAGTTTTGTGAGTTCTTCCATTCGGCTCTTTTTAACAACGTTTCCTCCTCAGGTGCTGCAGAGGCTCATTTTGTTATTTTGTTCATGGACAAACTGAAACCTACACTGTACATTTACGACCACTTGACAAGTTAAGTGTTAATTTCTCCTCTGCTGCGATCATCAACACCTGTCCACTTTGAGTACAACACACACAAACACTGAGGCGCTACGCTACTTTTATAATGTCAGGATCGTCTGCCAAAACCTCCTGTAACTGATCTGAATCCCAAACCATCCAAGATTAATCAGCTGATCTGGAAAAATAATAAGTTGACAAGTTGCAGCCATATTCTCAGTATATCATGTTGGCCAAATCTTTTTGACATTTTTTTATTATCAAAATTTGGATTTATGTTTAAAAATTATGATAATTCTGTTAATTCTCTAGCTTTTCCCCCCTTGACATTTGTCTCTAGCTTTAAAAAAATAATTTTCTAAATCTACCAATTTTTGTGCAGTTTGTGGAACATTTCTTCAAATTGCTCATTGCCTTTTTCCTCTTTTTTCTCTTTTTTGAAAGAAATTGCACCATTTTGTTTCAAATGGTTAAAAAGTTTAAACCCTTGTTAAAGGTGTCTGAATACAGCACACGAAAAGTGGTGTTGCTCCAGGTTATAAAGGGTTAATGCAGAAGCTGGCATGCGGTAAACAGAGACCCAAGCTGTTGCTCTAACAACAAAACAGCAATGAAACGGTCTGTCAGCCTCAAAAATCTGGTATCGGTCTTGCTCTGCTGTCGGAGTTGTGCAGAAGCTTTCAGAACAGAAGCGGGTGGTTTCTGGCGAATTATGTGGACGCAGAGTTTCACAGCTCGGCAGAAATATGGATGCAGTCACTTTTTTAGCCGAAAAGTCCCAGTGTTGATGTTAGAGGACCTGCTGGAGACGCTGGTGAACAGAAACTCTGAAACTTTTGGTAAAGATTGAGTGAAAGTGGTCCGGAGGCAGCCGCTCGCAGCGCTGTGCCAGTGCAGGGTTTATTTTCCATGGAACAGATTAAGTAAACACAGATATGCAATAAACACAGTAAAAAAACGATTTCAAAGGCCGTGTTTTATAACACAAAGGCATCTCTTATGCTTCGATGGCAAACAAAACAAGCCGCCTTTTCAAGGGCCACAGCTCTGCACTGGACAGCATCCCAAAGAGCTCAACTTGATCTACAAATCAAAGAGGGCCACTTGTGGCCAACTCAGTGCAGGAGAAAACATAACAGCCTCAAAGCCCTGCCATCAGAGGGAGATTTACTGCTTCACCATAAATTTTATGCCTTTTTTTATGGAGCTGGTAAGATTCAGGAACAGTTGAAAAGTAGTATTTATTGGAGAGGTTGGCAGCGTGGATTATACTATCACACCAGTACAAGTACTTGAATTTTAGTCTGCAAAATGTTGAGACAAAAACAGAAAACTTATACATTTGGTTTATTTGGATTACAATGACTTTAGCATTATCTGCTCAAGAGAAAACTTTTAGTATCAGGGCGATTGTATCAAAAAATATTGGCCAGACTGAAACTGTAAAGTATACTTTGTAAGTGAATGCGTTGACCTTTCAGACTGCTCATCTGTAATATACAGTATAAATATATATCTGTAATGATATATCTGGGCTGCTGTGTTCACTGGCCGAATGTCAAAAAGCTTAATTTTTTAAAGGTATCATAAAACTCAAAACATATCATTTTAAAACTGGAAGAAGATGATTTTTCTTCTTCTACATGAGTTTGGATGAATGCCTCAGCAGACTGTGGCCGTTAAAAAAAAGAATAAATCATCCACATTTATGCTTTTTTTCATTAGAGAGCACAGTTTCTAATAAAAAGAAGGAACAATGCTGCATAAAACACTGTATATTATTAGCTGTATTTGTCGCTAATTGTCTTATTGGCCAAACGTTTTACAGTAACAAGCTTTAACCCTTTAAATCCTGGAGTTTCTTTGTGTGGCAATCAGATGCATTTTTCAAGCTATTTAAAACACAAGCAAATGGATTTCTTTCAAAAACATGGAGAAAAAGGCGATGAGCAACTTGGCAAGAAATTTCCCACAAATTGAAAATTAGTTTAAAAAAACATGGAGAATTATAAGTATATTATCAAAAATCGAGGGGAAAATGCCTAGGAAACTATATTTATAATGATTATAATGACATATTTAAAATAAATGTTCTGCATTTTTTTGCAGGTAATTTTCTTGTTTGTTTTTGGTTTTTTTTAACTTTTCTTTTTTGCTTATTTTCAGGTCTTTTTCTTGTAGCGTTTCACTAATTTCTTGCTGTTTTTTTGGTCATGTGTTGTTAGATTGCTCAGTGCCTTCTCCCCATGTTTTTGAAAGAAGTCCAGCCATTCAGCCATTTTAAACTGTCGAATTGAACAGTTGTCAGCTTTTTAACCCAGAACAACCAGCGTCGAGGGCTTGCAGAGCGACACCAGCGGTTTCTGCGCTGTGTGAGGAGGTCAGAGTTGAACAAAAACAAATCATTACGCAGCGGTGCGCTCTCATTCCAAAGCAGGACAACTTACATAAACATATGACGCTCACAGAGATACCAGAACGGGCCCAACTCTTAAAGATGCAGACATAAAGTCACGCGTTTAACTTCTGGGGTGAACTGTCTGGTTCTGTTGAAATGTTGGAAACAAAAGTCAAGAGCTGACAGACGCCCAGCAGAATATTGTTTCCATACTTTAAAAGGTGCAATCAGTTTTCAGCTTGATAACTACGGGTGCTCTTAGGAGTCAGTATCTTTGAGTCAAACTTACATGAAAGCATTACATTGGCAATCATTTTGAGAAATTGGCAACCGATTCTTTGCCTTTTCTTGGACTTTTTAACATGAAAACTACATACAGCAAATGTCAAGAAGCAAAAACTGCAATTAATACATCGTTTAATATGTTTTTGCATAAGTCATACTTACATTTTGCTGTTACAGTCAGAACCAGACAGCGTTGCACGTATTTTGGTTTATTTACATGTTCACAGGCGTCTGTTTTAGAGGCAACAGCGAAACTTTAAAGATTTTAAATTATCAGATAAAACAAACTACAGATCATTTTGTTCCGTTTTTGTAATAAGGCTTTTAAAAACTCTTTTATGTCACGTTTTTATGCCACAGCTCAGACAACATCCATGGCAGGCGGCATTACTTTTAGAGTTGTCCATCGGTCCCATTCTGGTGAATTCAAAGTCAAAGTTAACTTTATTTTCAGTTCTTCCGTGTGTGTTAGACAAACAGGAATCAGAAATAGGTAATAACCCTCTGTACCCACAGTGCAAAGCAAAAGCACAAAGAGAAAATAAAGAATAAAAAAATGTATTCATAGAATTAAATAGGTAATATATTTTATACAAGTATAGCAGCAGAAACAGAGTTTACAGTGCACAAACGCCCACTTGGACTCCATGATGAAGTTACCAGATTTTGGTGGTCATAGGTCAAGGGTCAACGTCACTGTGACCTCATCTGTCACATGCTTGTGAATGAAATATCTCAAACATCTTGAGGATATTTTTTCAAGTTTGGCACAAATGTTCACTAGGACTCAACAAGAACTGGCTCGATTTTGATGGTCATAGGTGATTATAATAAATAAATAAATAAAACATTTTATTTAATAGGTGCCCTGTAGAACACCCGAGCCCACCTCACAGAGCATAAAAAAACAAAACAATTTAAAACAAGACAAGAACAAGACACATAAATAACAGTAAAAAATAAATAAATAAATGAATAAATGAAATTTAAAATGAGGTCACTGTGTAAATCGAGGCCACTTAAAGAAAATTTTTCTCAAATTTGGCAAAAACATCTACTTGCACTCAAGACTGAACTTACTACAGTTTGGTAGTCAAAGGTCAAGGTTAGTATGATGTCACAAAACATGTTTTTGGCCATAATTTAAGCATTCATTCACAAATAACAATGTTTTTTTTTTACATAAATGTCTCCTGAGATATAATGATGAAGTTCAAACATTTTCTGTCCCAGAGGTCAACTTCAGGAAACCGTGACCTTACTGAACACATTTTTTGGCCATAACTCAAACTTAATCTGCTAATTATGACAAAATTTAACACAAATGTCCAACAAAATAAAATGTGGATGTGATGACAGTTTACATCCAAAAAAGGTCAAACTTCAGCTTCACCGTGACATCATAATGTTCCATAAAAACACTAATTAAACTAATTTAACCTCATAACTCAAGAAGAGAAGGAGAGACATTTGGTCAGATACTGAATTAATTAAATGAAATTAAAGTAATTAAAGTAAATTACAAAAAATACAAGGTAAAAAAAATTGGAAACCACATTTTTAGTTTCGGCCACCACTTTAACAAGTTGTTGTTGAGCACTGCTGTTTCTGGCCTCTATTTGGCTCTTCCTCTGTGTGTGTGTGTGTGTGTGTGTGTGTGTGTGTGAGAGCATGACTGAGCGCTCTCCAGTCTTAGCACAACATGTCACACAGGACAGATAACGCTGGGGCGACGGGGTGGCAGAGAGGACGTCCTCTGGCCATCGTCCCCTCTGAAATTAAAGTCCCCTCTGATGACCTGTCATCATCCATTATGGGAAATGAAAACTCGAAGGTGTTCTGTCCAAGAATAGCACCCATTGTGCCAGAGTCCTGGACGTGCACCAGGCTCGCCTGCTGAGTTTGCCCGCACACAAGCGCCTTTGTGTTGTTTGTTAAGACATCATTAAGTTCACTTTTGAAAGCCCTCCAGATGCCCTAAAATTAACTGGTCAGAGTCAGCAGGTTCATCCTTTCACAGAGGAGCTGCTCTCTGATTCACTGGTATCATCACAGGTTCATATCAGTAATCTGCTCCGCCCTCCGGAGCTGACAGCTGACACTATGTAATAACTGTGCATCACTGTACATTCATTAAAATGACATTATTTATTTTGTTTTGCAGTCACACCTCCTCACAAAGTACCTCCAAGCCCAGGGAATTCTTCTAATGAGAGTAAGTTATTTTAGCAAAATATTATATATTAGAAATTATATTATCATATTATTTCATTTATTTTTCTTCTTTACATGTAAGTCTTTGTATGCAAATAGTGTGGAGCTCCTCCCACAGCACGCTTCAGCGCGCGGACATGTCCGACATTAAGCTCCGTGTGGACATGTCCGATAGTCTGCTCCAGCGCGCACATGTCCATGAGCCTGATCCAGCGCGCGGACATGTCCAACATAAGGACAAAACAATGATATAAACACACTTGTTTTTTTATGTTTTGTTTTACTCTAAAGTAACCAAAATATTGGTTCTCTACACAATTATTTAATGTGACTATTTATTTGTAATGTCCTATTTCAATATTTGCAATTCCTATATACTCCATAGCTCCATCCAACAGTATTTTAGAACCGTTGTAGGTATGTTAAAAATAAAATAAAATCAAATACAGAGCCAAGGGAGGGGGATAATATTGTGGGGGAAAAAAATCTTAATTTCCGAGAATAAAATTAATATATTCACAAGGATAAACTGACATTCTCTGAGATTTTATTAGTAAATATATGACAAAAAATAAAAAATTTGCAAGAAGAAATAAAATTCTTAGATTTGATTATTTTCGTGTCTGCGATTTCTTAGATTAAAAAGAAATAAATGTATGCTTTTTTTCAATATCAGAGAATATTTAAATGTTCTCATTTCTCCTCTTATTTTGAGGAAAAAACAAAGTTTTTTGTTGCATAAATGTTTGACTTTAAGTAAGTGTACCACTTTAATCTCATAGAGTATTGCAGTTTAAAATAAAAATACTACTCGACAGTCTCAGAGAATGTTTTTTTTCTTGTGAATTAGCTTTTTTTTCTCGTAAATGTATCACTTTGAGTGATGTTTTAATACATTTTTGACTTAAATGTGGGAGTATTTTCTGTGAATATTTCCTCCCTGCCTCTGTATTTTCTTTTGCCTACAACACTAAAAGTATTCATTTTCTCATGTTTTTTTTTAAGTCTTCATATCAGCATGTATGAACGGTGTGTTGCTTTGTTTTCCAGCCACGCTGTACGTGCTGGACACTCCGACAGTGGTGGGAATCGCCTTCGCAGCCTTTGTGATCGGGGCCCTGTTGACCGGAGCTCTGTGGTTTATCTACTCGCACACAGGTAGGTCTTTTACCTGCTGCTCGGCGGCCCCCGCTCACCTCTCAGCATTAATGAAAAGATAAGACGCGGAGGAATGTCCGAGTGTGTCGGTGCCAGAAATGTGCCGCTGGGAATGCCAAACATCCTGCTGCTGACAGCGGCCTGCTCACAATAACATATTGACTCCTCCACTGTAAATATATCCTGTTGGTCAGCAGCGAGGGCTCTTCTCTTTCCTGCCTTTGAATGTTTGGGGAGCTGCGGGGTGGTCAGTGAATATTCTCAGTACAATGGCCGAGGACGAGTTGGAAATTCCCCTTGTTGGGTTTAGCGGCCCTCACAGGAAAAGACACACAATCTGACCGTTAGATGCCAAGACCTTCCCCGTCGTCCCCAGCCTGCCGACCCCAGCTGACCCCCGGGAGGAAGTGCGCTCCCAGCAGCCCCCTGAGTTCACCGGTGCACAGAGCTGCCCTGTTCTCGCCGGCCTGAACGCTTGACTGGTGATCCGCCGTTCCGTTGACCTGTGGCCTCGTGGCTGATGTGTTCGCCATGGACGGTTTTCACAAACGAGGCCGGGATGTTTGGAAGTCAGGGCTTTTAGAGAATGCAACAATGTGAGTGTTTAACCCTTTGAAACCTGGACTGACATCACTTTTCTTGAGCTGCTTTCAGACACTTTTCACAAGTGTTTAAACACTGAGCAGTTGTCTTTGAAAAACATGGGGGGAGAGGCAATGAGCAACTAGGCAAGAAATGTCCTGCAAATTGCAAGAAATTATTAAATTTAGACATTTTTTTTTACATATATTTAAATATATATTTAAATCATCACAATTATACATTTAAAATTTTTATAGTATTAATTACATTTTCAGTCAATTTTCAGTTTCAAGATTAGTCTTGAAATTAATCTTTCAGGTCATTTGTTTTTGTTTTTTTCTTTCTTTGTTTAGTTGTGGTTTCTTTTTTATTATATGTATTTTTTATTATTTTTAAATTTTTTTCTGGGTAATTTGCTCATTGCCTTCTTGATTTCTTTAAAAAAATGTTAAAACAAAAACATAGCATGCTTCTTAAAGACAAATGTCTTGGTGGCAAGGAAATGATCTGAATATTAGCTGGGAGGGAGTATTAGATGCTATATAAAAAACAAGGAGAATATGTCCAAAAAACTATATTTATAAATCCTACTGCATTTGATTTTTTAGCAATTTCTTAAAGTAATTTTCTTGTTTTTTTTCTTGCTTTAGTTTTTTATTTCTTATTTTTAGGTCATTTCTTTCTAACTGTTTACCAATTCCCATGTTTTTGAAATAAATTAGGCCTTTTTGCGGAGGTTCAAAGGGTTAAGTTCACAGTTTGGAGGGAGCTCGCAGTTGGACAGTGTTAAATGGTCGGTGTAGTAAATCATCCTCCCCGATGCTTGTCAGAACCGTTACAAACTGTTCCGGTCATGCCTGGTTATAATTTTAAGTGTTTACTGGACAGGATTTCATGCGGCAGAAAAGATCAGCTGTCAGATTTTAGTGCCCTTATCTTTATCACAATATTGGTGTTGGCTCCTTTTTAGAAAGCCACTTTATTTCAGCTTTAGGGGTTCCCCAGAGTGACAAAGAAACACACGCCTCATTGGCTGCTTTTCCGCAGATAGCAGAGTGAACATGTATAGAGAAACAGGTGTAGTTTTGGAAAGACTTTGACAGCACAGAGATAATGTTCTTGTTGATGTTATTTAAACGGGCCTCAGCCGGGACTGTTCGGCTGATATGACCATACATGGCAATATTGGCAGTGTAATGGAAACCCCGAGAACGTAGATCCCCGAAAACAAGCACCAAAAATATCAGTCGAGAGAGTATTTTAAACTTGTGTACAGAGTGCTGAAACATGAAAACAGATCTGGGTCTTTCCCCTCAGGCTCTGAGGACAATGTTGCTGGCCTCTTGAGAAAGAAACTTTTTTTGAGTAACTTTCACTCACTGGCATTATATTTGGGGTTTTGTATCCATTCCATATAAGGTAATTAGGAGTTGAAATGCTTTTAAAAGCACCTCACAACATGTTATTTGACATTTTGCTCATTATGTTGGCACGTACAGTACAGCAGATCCATCCTGCCAGAGCTGCAGTCCAGACTGCCAAGAGAGCTGCTCCGCACCTCCGCTCAGTTGGTGAAGAAACACATGAATGTCAAAGCAGTCGCCAGAAGAAAATGTTGGCAGCGTACGTCTCTGCAGACCATGGATACGTCACATTTGTACATTTTACATGTAGCATATTAACGTTTCTACAGTGATGTAGTCCAGATTATAAATCTGACTTTGTCATCGGGAGATTAAGAGGATTGTGGTTTGTGTGAAAACCAGGAACTGCAGACTAACACTTGAGACCAATGACCAACAAAACCAGGTGTTTTCTAGTGAGACCTCAGGGCATTTCCAGCTGTAATTGTGGCACTAAAACTGGGATAGGTTGGTTTTCTAGCAAGATGGAGCTGCATTTCCAGCTGTATTTGTTGTTATTTTGGTATCCAAATCAGGTGTTTTCTAAGGAGACATCAGGGCATTTCCCGCCATACATCTCACTTTAAAACTGGTTGTTTAAAAGCCATGAATGATGCACTAAAAATGGGATATTTTTAGTGAGACATCAGGGCATTTCCAACCCAAATTGTGACACCAAAAGCAATTGCTTTCTAGCAAGATGTGTATTTGTGGTAATTGTGGTAACCAAATGAAGTATTTTCTAAGGAGACATCAGGGCATTTCCAGCTGTAATTTGTGGCACCAATACTGGATGTTTTTTAGTGAGACATCCAAGCATTTCCTGGAGGATTGTGGTGACATAACTGGGTGTTTTAAGCCAAAACATTGTCGAATCATAACCAACACCCATATCTGAAGCATTGTCTACTCTTTGGACAGACTCGGATGTAAACGAAGGTATTCAATCACAAAGCAGCAATTCAGGTTTAATCAAGTGTGGCAGTATGATGATGCTCATCGTCTCTCTTATTAAGGAGTCTTCTGTATGGGCACTTTTTTAAGACATTGAGTTTGAATTGTTGACTATGCAGAGAGACACTGAGAATCTGCTTCTTTTTTGTGATTGAGGGGAAGTCAGACATCTTTTGCAACAACTGCATGCAGAGTTTTCACACACAGCAGGTTTCTGTGACATAAAAGCAGCTCTTATCTCTCCCGTCTCGAAAGATAATATTGGACTTGGGAATTTATATTTCCTCAGACAGATGAGGTGAATCCAAGTCCCTTTGTTTTGTTGAGCTCTTGGTCCCTGTGAGGGAAAGACTGCTGGCAGCTCTGCTCTGGTAAACATTAGCAGAACTAAGGGGCCCTGAAAAGGGAGTGGGATGCATGATCGCCTGTGGATACATATGACTGTCATATATGCAACACACGCACACACACGTACACACACCTTTCAGTGTGAACCAAACTGTGGATAAGCAGCTTTTTATTGTGTGCTTTCAATTTTTCTTGGAGGAGTAAATCGAGGCAGCAAACAAAATAATTGTGCCAAATACTCAAATCAAACTCAGACTTGGCTTCATTTCAAAAAGCTCATTCATTGTCTGTCAGAGAAAATTTTTGTTAACAAATGTAAGCACTTTTATTTGCCTCCCCAGAGCCTCCGAAAATGAAATGCTTATTTAGACGTAGAACAATAAACCAGTCAGTGGTTTGAGCTGCAGTCAGAAGGTCCTGTCTTGTGTTTGTTCTGCTTTATCTGCGAAAGCCAGGCTAATTGAATCCAGATAACTACAGAAATGAACTCCATGAATGTGAATTATCTTTTTCTCCTTTTGTTCAAAATATCATCTGTCAGATAGGATGTGACCGGTTGTTTCTGGGCTCTCTGAGGTGAAACTTTTGGGTTCCAGCAGTTGAAAACACTCTGTGAATCTGTGGCAGATTATGTTGGAAGATGGTAAAAGTTAGCACAGATGGTGTCCAGAGTTTTTCTTCTATTGCTCGGCACATTTGCAAAGTGCTTTGTACTGGAAGATTGTTCCGCTTGTGAGTAAGAATGAGTGAATCTACTCAAGACTCTGCACAAAACATTGGGATAAATCATTTTATTACAACTAGTCTAGTTTAAAGTTTGTGTCAAAGTCTGTCTGTAATAGTAAACAGTTGGAGATTAATCAGTACGTTTTGGTTTTTTTTGCCTCTGCTGCAGCGATAGCTTTGCCCGGAGGCATTATGTTTATGGGTGGGTCGTTCGTCTGTTGATCCATTTTTCCCATTTCTGTAACTGCGACTTCTTGAGCAGGCCTTAAAGGGATTTCTGAAAATTTGGCACAAACTTCCACTTGGACCCAATGATGAGTTGAGTAGAATTTAGTCATCAAAGGTCAAGGTCACTGTGACCTTGTCTGTCTCATTCTTGAGAATGTGACATCTCAAGAATGCCTGGAGGAAATTTCTGCAAGTTTGGCGCAAACATCCACTTGGGCTTGACATTGAACAGATAGAAACTGGATGGTCAAAGGTCAAGATCACGGTGACCTTGTGTCCATCTCATTCTCATGTGCACAATATCTCAAGACGGCCATGAGGGATTTCCTCAAATATGTCACAAACGTCCGCTTGGACTCAACAATGAACTGATTAGATGTTGGTGGTCAAAGGTCAAGGTCACTTTGATCCTGTGTCTGTCTCATTCTTGTGAACACAATATCTCAAGAATGCTTTGAGGGAAAATTTTTAGATTTGGCACAAACGTCCACTTGGATTCTTGTGAACATGATTTCTTCAGGAAATGTGGAGGAATTTTTAAATTTGGCACAAACATTCCCTTGGATTCAGTGATGAAGAGATTAGATTTTGGTGGTCATAGGTCAAGGTCATTGTGAACTTGTGTCTGCCTCATTCTTGTAAACACAATATTGCAATATGGCCTTCAGGGAGTTTCCACATGACCTGATTAATTATCAAAGGTCACGGTGATCCTGTCCGTCTCATTCTTGTGAACTTGATATCTTAAGAATGCCTTGAACGAAAATCTTAAAATTTGGCGTAAATGTCCACCTGGACACAACAATGAACTGATTAGAATTTTGCAGTCAAAGGTCACCGTGACCTTTCTTCTGTCTCATTCTCACTGTAAGTGTAACTTCACTGGTTTGCGGAGGCATGCAGCTGCAAAGCAGTAATTCTTTTTTTTGTTTAAAAAGTGAAAGTGCAGAGGAACAGTGGAGGAAACATCTCAGAGGAGCATAATTTGTAGCTTAAAGCAAACCCATTTGTCATGTGCCTGCCTCCGTCTGCCTCTGTAATAAATATGCATTTTTCTATCTCCCTTTGGCCCAATCCCCTCCTCCCTCGCGCTCCACTCCCCCTCCTGCTCTCTCTCTGTAGGTGAGACAGCTGGCACACAGCAGGTCCAGCAGAAGTCGGCGCCGGCCTCCGAAAACAGCAGCGCGGCTCACAGCATCGGCAGCACGCAGAGCACACCATGCTCCAGCAGCAGCACGGCGTAGCCCAGGACGCAGCCCAGTCCGACGGTTCACAAGGACCGGTTTGTTGATCTCCTTCCATGATAGGAATTATTTTTGGGGGATGCAATAGGAAGGAAAAAAATGATTTAAAAAAACACGTAATAACAACTTTGGTTCTTATGTAAATGCCTTTCGTGCCACTTCAAGCGCGTGCAGACAAACAAACTGTCCTGGTGTTACTGCTCTGTAATCGTAGTGAGACGCAGCTTGGCAGCCTCACCTCATATTTAGTACAAGAAACAAATGTGAGTTTATTCCAGGCATTTCTTTCCAATCCAAATGCTGCTTTTTTCTGACCACAACACAGCCTTTAGTTTTGACCTTACATGGTGTGATTTAGGCTAACAAGCAGGTGTTCTCCAACAGCAATCGGGCTGCGGTGATGTCAGTATTAGTGAGTGTGATGTTAATGGCTGGACTGTAACACGTTACTTCACGACACGCAGCCACGAAGGTGGCAAAGGAGCAAAGCAACCACTATTAACATGCGGACAAAAAGTGCAGTATGAACAGAAAAGGCCGTCTTGACGCAGAGAGAGAGAAAGGCTTTTAAAATATGAAAGATAGTGTAGGTAATGAATGTATACAGAAGAGTAAATGCCAAAAAATGTGAATGAAAAATGTGAAAGACATGCTGATAAAATGCCACATTTAATGATGTACTCATTCTTCCCTCATAATGGGTTCAAACACATGTCGGTAAAACCTATTTTACCAGTGCTTTCTATACAGAGTATGTATAGTATAGTTATGTATTTCAGTAGATGAGGGTCTGAGTGTCAGTTTTATTGATGATACACAACTTCACAGGGGCATTATGGGTTCCCTTTTAGTGGACTTTATTGAAATAGTCCAACATTTTGGGAAATGTGTTTATTCTCTTTTTATCTAAAAGATATAGAGAAGAAGATGGATACCTGTCTGTTGTGTATGCTTTAAAGTAACACTAAGGGATCATTTTTATATCAGTTATTTACCCCGTTATGTTGAATTTGTTGATTTTGATTAAAGTCAAAGAGGTCCATGTTCAATTACAACAAAGCTGCCTCAAAATATACAAATTCTCAATAAAATGAAGGCAATGATCAACAAAAGAAACAGTGACCCAAAAATTAGTAAGAATTATATTTGAAGTCGAAGAAAATTATCCGAAAATCACATAGAAAAATAAATATAAAGAAAGAAAGACAGAAAAAAGAAAGTTAAAAAAAAACAAGGAAATTACCTGGAAAAAAATCTTTAAAATAATAATTTTGTACATAAATTTAAATATGGAATTATAATAATTGTAACTATAGTTTTTTTTCCTTTTTCCCTGGACATTTTCCTGTGCCTTTTTGGTTTCTCATTGCTTTTTTCGCATGGTTTTGAAAGAAATTGCACCGTTTTATTCACAATTCAAAAGTTAAAATATTGGGTTAAACACGGACCCTTTTTACTTCAGTTCATCAAGAAAAGTGTTACAATTCAACGTAAAAGACGGCGAGTATGTGGTATATAAATGATAATTATGTTAAGTTTTCCATTAAGTACTGAGTTTAATGGAGAACAACTTAGCCTGGTAAGAAGACGAGGAGCAGCGGGAACAGTTAGTTTGCTGAAATACTTCAGACATTTTTAAGAAAAATGTTGTTATTGTTACAGAAAAAAACATTTTCTCTCACTGCGCTGTTTCCCTCTGCTTCCTGTTTTTATGCTGACCTCGCAGGCGCAGACATCAGAGTGATCAGAGTCTCTTTTCTCTCACGTAAATGAGTGAATAAGCATATTTCCCAAAATGCAATATTCTTTAAAGACCTGTATATTTTTGTGAATATTGTAAATACTCAAAAACATTATGAGGCAGAGTGTGTGCAAACTTCGTTCTTGTACTTGTGAATTATACAAGATAACACCGTTTTAAGAGTGATCAAACAAGAATCACAGTGTTAAATTACAAGTTCAACTTAAGGTAAAATTTAAGGGCATGGAAAAAACTTTAAAAATATACACATTTGGCCTTTTCTCTTTAAAAATAACTTTAAAAATGATAATTTTGTCAGTTAACTAATCGATTATTCAATAAAAACTTTCGTTACACACTCAGTTGATAATCTCCTTATCAGACGGAGTAGATTTGTTACGATATAAAGCCAAACAGTGTACAGCGTATGGATTTTCTTATCTTTTTGTATAAATCTTGGCACTGACAGTGTGTTGAATAAGCTGTAGCTGAAGCTCATCGCTATGGACATACATATATATATATTTTTATGTTATTTTTTTAAAACTGCAACACCACGAGTACCCCACCGTCTCAGAATAATATGAATGTTTGCTGTAGTGCCTTATTTTAACCTCTATGTGTTTGTATCCGACTGCGCGTGGGGCCCTTTAAATTCGAAAAGGGAAACTTTCCCTAAAACAATTTACAGAAAAACAGAATGTATATTATCTCAAAGCTTTTGATTATTATTTTTGTCTTTATGTAAACACGTGTAAAGCTTTCTAAGAGGGAACAGAGTCTAAATATATATTTGTGCATAAAATTATATTTTGGAATATATTTACCAAGAGAATTTTATTGTCTTCTGTGTGTGTAAGTACTGTGAATCGTGGATGTGCTCGTACGTAACACACGTTTGTGAGGGATTTATATTCAGTCGATTCATAAAACACTCATGGCATTTTTTATGACACTTTAAAATGAAATATTCATATTTGTAATACGAAATTATACAGCTTTTTATAAAAAAATATACACCTAAATTTAAGAAAGTCTAATAGTTGACATTAACAAGCTTTGACATGCACTGACATCCTGTTTATTTACGTTTAAAATGTTTATACTACAATTGTTTAGTGAAGAAAGTGTCATGAAACAGGCAATGAGTTCATAACGAATATAACATAAATGTGCATTAGCTGCAGGTCATTTCTTCAGTTTATGGACTTTATAATTATCTACATGTGATTACTATATTGAATAGAGTGTTTACTTAAATATTTTTATAGGAAGTAAAGAAATCAGATGTTATATATTTTGCAAAATGAGTATATCTTAAATACAAACTTCACATCATTGAAGATCAGCTGTAGCAATGAATATTAAACTATATTTTTAAGGTTTTATTTGTAAATAATGGAGTCAGTTCCACACAAACGCCGTGTTCCTTCTCGGTAAAAGTATTCTCATCAAACATTACAATCCGTTTTCAAAACAATGACGTGAATCCCTTTAGAATAATGAAAAAAATAAAGGGACAGTTATTGACAAATTAAAAATACATATTTTTCCTCTCACCTGTAGCGCTATTTATCAGTTTTGGTTGTTTTGGATTGTTTTTGAGTTGTCGAGTGTTGGAAATATCAGCTGTAGAGATGTCTGTCTCCAATATAATGAAACGAGATGGTGCTCTGCTTGTGGAGCTCAAAGCGCCAAAAAAAATCAATTTATTGATTAATTCATAGACCTTGTTGCGAGCAGTTTCATGCAGGAACTATTTTCTACTGAAGTACATCCGCCAACCGTATCACCGAGCAGAGGGAAGCATACATCTATGCAAACCCACTTAGCAACTTTAAGCTAGCTGAAGTTATAAAAGAGACATTGCCGTTGAGTTTTTTAAAAGTATTTTTTGGCACTTTGAGCTCCACAAGCTGAGTGCCATCTAGGTCCGTTAAACTGGAGTGAACACAGACGTCTCTACGGCCGATTTCTCCAACGCTCTGCAGCTCACAGCTAAAAAATCCAGTTGATAAATAACACTACAGGTAAGAGGAAAAATATGTATTTTTTATTGTCGGGTGAACTGTCACTTTAAATCAGTGCTAAAGATGGCAGCCGTTAAACCAAAATAAAAGTGGAATGTTTAATAAGTGTGTATTCTGTTAGACTGGAGAAAATCCAACTATTTGTTTCTGGAAACTCAACTGATTTAACTCTCCTGTTATGAATTGCAATAATGTTCCCGGATCAAACTGGCTCGATGCAAGTTTACCCGTCTATAAAAAGTAAATATTTTCTACATGAACATTGTCTTTAGCTCAATTAACATCATTTTTATTAATAATCAGTGTAATCAAGTTTTTTTCTGGGTTTACTGATGAGAATTCACTCTTTTTTTCTGTACGCTAGTAACAAAATAGACGTTCACCACATTTGTTTAAACACATTCTTTTTTTCAGTGTATTTGAAATAGTCTGTTTTTGGGGGACATGCTGATTAATTGAAAACACATCTCTTCTGTTAGGTTTCAAATTAAGACTTTAAATCAAAATTACATCTTAAAAGTATTGTTTGTAAATGTTTGCAGCAGGAAACCTGAACAAGAGAACATTTTGTTTGTGTGGTTTCATGCTCCAATGGGTCATTTTGACTCGCAGCATATCAGGAGGGTTAAATAACGCTTCAGACATATTTTAGTATAAGAACCACTTGGTTTAAAAGATTTTTTTTTTTGGGCTCGATGCCAGGCGTGTCCGTGCCTAAACCTCAGTTGCGCAGTAAATATACAGCCGTGATACGTCGTACACAGTTGCTGTTATCATGCAGCATCATCGTGAACAACAACACTGCGTCTCTCTGTGTGCAGAAAACAGAGATGCAGAGTGAAAATGTGCCGCAGCCTATAATCAGCGGTCAATGAGGGATTAAGGCTTTTCTGACATTCCTGTGAGGTTTCTCTTATCGACTGCGGCGAATCCATCTCCCACGTGTAATTATCTCCTCCGCCCGCTTCGCGCCGTCACGCTGTTTCAGCGGCCGAGCCTCAAGTTATGTTCTGGATCTAATCTTCTCATTTGAGATCAATTTGGGGATATTTTCACTCAAACTAAGCATATAGTACACGAGAGTTCAAATATCAGCGTTCCTCCCTGATTTTTGCCCCAGTGCATGCTGGGAAAAAAACTCCCCTCTCGTTAATGTATGAAAAAATAACATGCTATCAATATGAAATACCCATAAAAAAGAAGCATTGTTACAGTGAAAGATAGATATGACTTATGCTGACCAGAGAACAGCTGTAATCAGAGCACACATCCATATTATCTAGTTATTGATTGTATTTTTAACCATTTGACTACCTCATGTTTTTCTATGATTATGTATTTTGTGTTGTATGTGTTTGATTGTATGTGTGTTTTTTGTGCCTTAATTTGAGACACCAGCTTCGAATGTTATCACTTGATTAAATGGGCATTATCAGGCGTTATCAGCCTCATAGATTTGGGTCAGAAGAGGCCTTCTGCATCTACTCGTAGGTTACTAGGAGGCTGTTTTTCATTGTTTTCAGGAGCATAGATGGTAACCTCTAGTGGCCTCTAGTCTGACTTTGAATGAGTTTGATTAATGTACACAGTTTTTCAAGTCACTTTACCTAATGGATATACTTACTTTTACTAAAACAATTCACTTTTTGTAGAGCTAAACACACTGATATCTCACACTGAGTGCCGTGATAAAGAACTGATAACCTAATAAGACTGAAATGCATCTTTATGAGTCTGATAATGTCCATTCAATGGAGTGATAACATTCAGAAGGGTGTTTTAAATGCTTATCTAGATTATACTCAGTTGGATGATTTGGGGCCCCTGCGTGGTTTTATTGCAGTTTCACATTTATTTTTCAAAGCAAATGATGAAGAGTTTTCCCTCGATGCCAAGTTGCCTTTTTTGTTGTTGTTGTTGTAAATGTGTAAAAGCCGTTATTAGTTCCTCTAGTTTTATGAAACTTTTTTATACGCTGTAAATACGCATGATATCTGTATACCCATTATGTCCAATAAATTTTCATAATAATGTACAGGCGTGTTGTTTGATGGTTTCTGTGCCAGTCGGAGGGTGTGATTTCGGGTACCTCCCGCGTGGATCTGGTTTGGAACAATGAGCTGTAATAATGATGTGTTAGGCTCGGCTCTGCGGCGGTGAAGTCATGACTCGTCTCTGGTGAGCTCATAACGTGATATAGACCATGTGGACTTCTGGCTGGAGGTTTCTGGGGGGAGGCAGCTGACATGAGTGTAAGGCATGAGTCTTTACCTCTCTCCCCGCCCTGCCAGCATCTTTGTTTTTGATTAGAGCTCCTTGGAGACGTCTGTGAGCGGCGTGCTTTGCAGTAAACAGAGTGATTATGGTGCAAGAGGGAGAGGGCAGGGGTGAACGATGAAGCAGCCTCTCAGTGTGCCAGCTCAGGTTTGGGCTGACTGGTGACGCCTTTAACCCTTTAAAGTCCTTACCAAGAAAAATGCAATGTAAAAACAAATGCCTTTTTTTCATGTCCTTGGGTGTATAAACACCAAAAATCAATATAACAGACCCCATAGTGTTTTTGTTTTTTAATAAAGGCCTCCAGCAAAGGGTTGAGGCCATATATGGTGAAACAGACAAAAAAAATCTAAATTAAAAATATTTGATTGTGATAATGCTTGCAATATATTAGTATACAATTTATATGAATTTGGGACCATTAAATTAGTAGTATTAGCAGTACTAGTATTATTTCCACGCATAATTACCATTAAAGTACGTTGAAAATGTCTCTGAAATGGTAAAAAAAAAAAATAATACTGATACAGTTTCTTTCACTAAATATTGAAAGGACTAACATTACATATATGTTACTATTGACAGTGTATATTCATCTTTTGTTTAATTTCATAAAAAATGCAAATTTACCATCTTAGCATCACTTCTTTTTATTCTCACGATTTATATAATGGATCAAATTAAATGTATCATTTACCAACAATGAATTATCCAAAGTTTGTTTTTATCTTAGCAAATAGTCAATTTTAACCTTTGGCAGAGCTTTTTTCCCTTTTTTTATTATATGACTCTTATTAGACTTTTATTTAAAAATACATAAATCTGTGTTTGAAACCATAAAATGTTGAATAAATATGCCTTCCTTAGAAAGTCCCACCGAGGACAGCCCTCATGTCTGGTTTTAAATGAATGAATGAATCTTTATTTCAAACTTGTTAAAAAAAGGATAGCCTTTACAAAACTTACACATCAATCTCAGTAAACATATACTAACTTAAACTTAAACATCACATGTTCAAAACACCTATTAATTCCTACCCTATATATTCACATTCTATATAAACCACTGTCCAAATTTTAATTTATCTTCTGGTCAGTGGTGAGCTGAAACGGCAAACTGTTGAAAGAAACAGCGGCATCTAGTGGATTTTTTAAGCATAACACACCTAAACTGAACGGAGGCGGCTCAGTCAGGTTGAGTGTGATTCAACACATTTTTCATGAAGGTAATGTGACTCAAAATGAGCTCTACAGAGCGGCTGAGCAGGACGGTTGATGTCACATCTGTATCTGTATTCCCGCGCTGAGGCATCCTCGTCCCTCATTGTCCAACTGATGACTAACACGCGAGTGCTCGCCCTCCTCATCGGGCCATAAAGCAGACTGTGATGTCATTATTTTCTTTTCCAGCGATCCCCTTTGGGTACCTGGAACACAAATTTGTTGTTTGGCTTTCACACTATGCAGCTAATCCATTTAGTCACTGATTGCATGCGCCCCAGACAATAATGCATGACAAAGACAGGATCGAATTAGAAAAAAGGGGCTTTTAGTTTCAGTTGACAGGACTCCAAACACTGACGCAGGGGAGGCCGGACTAATGTGGACCAGACCTCTGCTCCTAAACATGATTACATGAATTAAGAGAAGTGAGATGCCGTGGACCGGGGATGAGACCAGATTAACGGACTGTGTGTACCGACCCTCGCAGCACCTCTTCCTGTCCCGTGGTAATGAGACTGGAACAATAACAGCACGTCCTGAGAGGGACCGGGGCCAAAGACACACGCTGAAGATGTTGCTTCACAGACTGAAACACAGAATAAATCAGATACAAATCAAAACATGCTGTTGCAGAAACACTGACGGCTCCCCAAACAAGGCTCTGATTTGTTCTCATTACTGAAAAACACATTTGTAATGTTTACTCAGCTGCTTTAGCTCTACCTACTCTGCTTAGTCACACCCATAAAGACTGTATATAAAGATAATATATAAAATCTTTATATACAGTCTATGGTCACGCCTATCAAACAGTGTTTGTTGTATCATACATGTTCTTCTACATCTTCTCTCTTCTTTATCAGCTAAGACATGCATTCATACACATGCACATGAGTGCCCTCAAAAACCTCCTTTAGTAGTCTGCAGAAAAAACAACAGGTTTGCAGAACAGCAAGAATACTGTCCCTTTCATGTTTCTTTTAATTCTGTGTTTCAATAATCGGACATTGTATTTGCAGCTGTCGATCTTGCCAGACCCCTCAGGAGGATCACAATGGAAATTAGCCCACCACCAGAGACCTCATCCTTTAAAATAAATAAATAAATACCACTACTGCTACTTCTACTACTACTACTAATAATAATAATTATTATTAGTAGTAGTAAAAAAAAACCCATAAATTAACTGTATGTTAAAATACAAAATAATAATGAATGCAGTTACTTTAACTGTAACTATGAAAAAAATATTATAATTTTTTGGCTGTGTCTGTGTCATAAACAAGTGATGAGTCAGGTAATCAGTTGTAGATATGTGTGATAGCTTTCTTTTAAAATAAATAAATAAATAAATAATAATAATTAATCATTATCATTATCATTAGTGGTACTATCAGGCAAGTAGTACTATTACGAGTAGTAAAAAAGTAATAATAGTAATAATAATTTTAAAAAAAGTTGGCATCGTGACGTAGAGTCAGGTGACCGTGGGAATTCTGGAAGCGGAAATGGTGCGAAAGGACACGTGATGGCTGGACGGCGTTTTCGTAAACAACAACAAACAAACAAACTCGGTTGTTCGGTGGCAGCAGAGCGATGGACCCAAAGATAAAAATGATATCAACCAAACTGCACTTCTTCGAAACAAACAGACAATTTTGGCTTTTTTGTTTTTCCAAAAGTCTGATAGTAAATAGCCTGGCGGGGATGCTAACATGCTAACGCCGGTAGCGCAGAGGACAGCTAACGGCTAACGGTTCACCTGTCCCACCTGGACCCGAACCGGACCAGCGTCAGAGAGGACCTGAATCCGCTTCATGACACCGAGACAGAGACCACAGCCACGTGTTCACCTGTCCCACCAGCACCGGAACCAGAGCCCCACACCGACACGGAGGCAGCCGCCCAGCCGGCCGACAGAGACACCGAGGCGGACAGCAGAGACCCGGGGACACCGACAGGTAGGCTCCCCGATACATCCACGAGGCCACCTGTTTACCTGTCCTGAAATGAATCTGTTAACAACAGTTAATATTATTTTCTACTTTAATTTAATTCATCTTTTAACAAGCGTCAGTCCTAATCATAAATATCAAATATTGTTTAATTTTCAGAATTTTAACCCTTTAAATGCCAGGTTTTTGTCATTATGCCACTATGTTTTTAGATGAGTAAAGCACACAAAAAATGAATTATTCTCAATATTCTACATGCTAATTGTTAGAAAGATTTTTTTGAGTATCACGGCCTGACATTGATTTTTATACATGATTATTTTTATGCAGCGTCAAATACTCATACTCCTACCGCTCTGCACACAAACTGTTTTTAAATCAAGTTACAAAAAATATTATACATTGATATTACTTTCAACTTGCATTGAATTATTTTTTTAATTAACATAAGTCCTAATCATAAATATGAAGTTTAAAAAAATGGAATGGCCTGGGATATGTCAATAATTTGCAGCAACATTAATTGTGAAAGTGCACCTAGTGGAAACAGCATGTACTTTGTAAGTTGCAGCTTCAGGGACCTTTGGATTTTTGACTCTCTTCTCTGTGCATCTCAAACCAATACAAATGACTGTTTATTTGTAAAGCACATTTGTAGCAACAAATTAAAAACATGTTTAGTTATTGGCTGCTTATATGTAAAGGTCACAACACGTAGAACCTTCTTTGTCCTGTTTTACCTGATGCCCTAAATTACCTGACTTCACTGTATTGGTGAGGGTGGGGCAGTATGTGTTTGTATGCCATTGAACTACACACTGTGGGACGTTGTGATGAGGTTGTAGGAGTATTGCTGTGATCATTCGGAGTAAATCTTGTATGATAAAATATATCTACAGGTGTTGATATAGCTCTTTAGGTTGTGTGTATGTAGCTGCTAATAATCTGCAGGTGTTTCCAACAGATAGAGGCCTCTGCTAATAACCTGTAACAGTGAAGTTAGACTTCAGGATTGGAGGGTCGGGGGCTTCAAGTATTGCTGGGTGATATGGCTTTAAAATAATATCACAATATTTTTAGGCTGTATTGTGATACACAATATTTATCTTGATATTTTGAAGTCTCTCAAATACTGTAAACTACTAAAATACAAAATAATTAAATGAACCACAGTTACAAATAAGTAGCTGCTGCCTTAAAATAAAGAAACATAAACTACTGTTATAATACAGCCAAATAAAATACTGTTATAATATGAAATAAACTAAAGTATACAGTTTTATAAAGTGCTTTTATAATGAAGTATTCCATATTTTTTTGCTTTTTGAGGACAGACGCAAAGTGTAATCAGGTGATGTAAATGAAATAAATGATGTAGCATAAAATAAAGCAATGGATGTTTCTTTTAATCATCAGATTATATTGTTCGTCATATTGCACAGCCCTAGCTCCAAGGTTTTTGGCCCCGGGCCCTCTGCATTCTTTATGCATGCCTCAGTCACCAGTTTGAAGTGGGCGGCTGAGATGGGGAAAAAGCGTGATGACACAGTCGTCAGCGCACCAATCAGGATTTGGCAACACTTGAATCAGAGTGTGATGAGGCCTGTGGCTGTTTTCTTATGTTGCCGGGCCAATATAAATAAAATATATTCAATTTACAGACACACAATCCTGAGGAAGCACTGGAGTTTTGACCCTTAAACCCCATAAATAATACCTGGTGACTTTAGATAGGTGTGACAAATGTTATAGACAGAAAGCAAGAATTAATTTTAAATTGTTTTTTGTTAAGAACATAAATGAAAATAAAAGAAACAACAGACAGGGTCATCAGAGATTAAATGAAATGCTTGATAGCATGTAAAAATAAGCCAAAAAAAACCAGAAGAAAAATGAAAAGGAGCATGGTTACATTACGAAATAAACGACTGTGTGTCCTTTAAGTCCACAGTTGTCCTTTAACATCCTTTAAGGGCCTCGTGATCCATGACCCTGATTCATCAAGAGCCAGTTTTTGCATTTTTTTTCACATTTTCAGTGGCGTCTTCCAGAGAAAGTCAAATTTAAATTAAAAAGTCTAAATTATTTCTATCCATTCGGACATTTCCTGGTTAATTGCTTTTTTGCTACCTGCTAATATTTTTTCTAATAAATATCTGTCCTGCTTTATCAGTCTAGTTGGCACATTTCCCAAATAAATAACACTAAAATTACAATAAAGTTCTAAGCGGATTATTGAACGCATCTATGTAACCACATCTGCAAAGTAAGAAGAAATTTTAGGTCCTGAAAATGACCAGCAGACACATTTCCACACATTTCCCAACACTGACTGTGTTCAGGTTTGTTGCTAAGACACCTCAGATTAAAAACCAGGTCGTCAGCGGCTGATGTGTTACAGTTTAAGAAAATTAAAAACACAAAGTGCACTTTAGTGTCGCAGCTATGGGGCTGTGTTTTTCCTCAACAAAAACAAGTGTTTTGAGTTTGCTACAGCTCTAATAGGCTCATGGGTATTATGGTTATGTGTTTGCCAAAGAGCATTTGGGACATTGTTATACAAAAAATTAGACAATTGAATTTAGATCAGGAGAAAAAAAACTTCTGGAATCAGTGACTGCTCCCACAGTGCAACTCTGCGAGGGTCGAATTGCCAACATGTCAGCTGTCTAAAAAGGCTCAGAGGAGGGGAAGTGACGGGGAGATGCGTGTGCGTGTTTTTGTCACTGCTCGTGACACCGTCCAAGTCACTCGTAGTCGTTTGAACTGTTGTTAACATAAAACCGAGGGATGAGTGTAATGTTTTTATGCCTCCGTGTTGATGAATCCCGTTTTTGGGTTGTCCCTCCGTCCGTCCATCTGTACATCCAGTCCATTCTTGTGATGCAATATCTCAAAAAACTTTTTCTTTCTTCAAATTTAGCACAAACATCCACTTGGACTTAAGGATGAGTGTTTAGATTTTGGTGGTCATAGGTCAAAGGCCAAGTTGACCGTGACCTTCCATCTGTCTTATTCTTGTAGACGCATTATCTAATTTTTAAACCTTGAGGGATTTAAAAATTTATTTTTTTTAATCAAATTTGGCACAAAATTTCCACTTGGACTCAAGGATGAACTAATTAGGTTTTTGTGGTCAAAAGTGAAAGTCACTGTGACCTTGTCTGCTTCATTCCTGTGAATGCGATTTCTTTTGAGGAAATTTCTTAAAATATGACTCAAACATTCACGTAGACTCATGGATGAGCTGATGAGGTTTTGTTGATCAAAGGTCAAGGTCAAATTGACTCATGTCACTCTTGTGAAAGCAGTATCTCAAGAACACTTTGAGAGTTTCTTCAAATTTGGCACAAACATTCACATGGACTCAACAATAATCTGATTAGAATTTGGTATTCAAAGGTCAAGGTCCCTGTGACCTTACATCAGCCTCATTCTCACAAACAAAATATCTGAAGATGGCTGTGAGGGAGTTTCCTCAAATTTGGGACAAATGTCCACTTGGACTGAAGAATGAAGAGATTAGAAGCTGAAGGTCATGGTGACCTCATAAAACCATAAAACATGTTTTTGGCCATTACTCAAAAGTCATGCACTTAAATTTCACACAAATATCTACTAAGATATAATTTTGAAGTTCTTATTTTTGATACATGCAAGGTGTCAAAGGTCAATAATTTTCTGCAAAAACACTTTTCTTGGCATTAACGTCATAACTCAGGACCAGAAGGGGAGATATTTTGTCAGATACTAAATTGGTGACAGTTATCTTGAAACTGTGCCGGTTGTAGAGATCTTATGTGTATGAAGCGTTCATGTTTTCCCAGACATGGATGTAAACTGTTTTTTTTTTTCTGTAACAGTTTTTCTCTGTAACATCAGCCAAAGGTAATACAAATGCAGTTTTCATAATCAGTGCAGACGCACGGCTCCCCTGATGGTCTCTGGTGAATTCCTCCTCAAATTTGAGTTTCAACAAGACAAGTTAAGCAATAAAAATGCTTATCTGCTCCAGTTAGTCTTCTTTTCCTGTTGGGGTTATTGTGTTTCAGCCGTACTGAAACTGTAGCCCCTGACTGAGCAGTGCTAACTTTAGCTTCACATCACAGCTGGTTCTTATGCTGCACCGAAATATGACTTTGCTATGTTTCATATCGTTGCCAGAATCCATAAAGCAGGCTCATTCTGCTGAATTGCAAACTCTGTTTTGATTATGGCACATGGGTACAGCATGTGTGTGTTTTTTTAGACATCTGAGGCCCTCGTACTTTTTGCTGGAAAACACTAGAGGGTTTCCAGTGGGAAGGAAAAAGAAGAAAAAAAAGCTCTGCAGCCTAAAATTACATTGCTCATAATGAAAAAGCTCAATCATAACTAGCTTTATACCACAAACATCTCCCTCTCAATTAATGTTAACATCTCTTTTTCTCTGTACCCCATTTTTCTTCATCTCTGAGCTGGATCTCTGCATGCACATGTGCAACATGCATGTCCATGCACACAAACTCACACACCAAACAGAGTCCTTCCTCCGTGCATTTTAATTGTAGGAACTGATTCACTGCCCAAGCCACAAATCAAAACTGAGAACACAAACAAACCGGAAAAAATGAGCCAGGATTTGCTGTCGCTGTTCTGTTTGGACAAACTGTCCTAACTGCATACGCTGTTTATATATCTGCTTTTATATGGAGGAATTCAGGCACCAAAAATGTAACTTTACTCATAAAAGTACTCAATACTAGTAGGGTTCTTATGGTCTTGAAAAAAACTGGAAAAATCATGGAATTTGCAAACAGCTTGGAAAAGTTTTGGCAAACTTAATATACCCTGAACATTTTGAAAAAGACATAGAATTTTGTATCACAAAGCTTTAATAACACATGATCTGTTCAGGACTGTTGGAAATTTGAAAATCCAATGATAATTTCTGCTTTTACCATTTCTGTAATAAATGGTACAAATTTGAAAAATTTGAAAAATCACCCCAAAAAAAAAATGAAAAAAAAAAAAATCACCAGAATTATGTCTTTATTCTTTATTTTTAAAGAATGAAAAAATGGCCAAATCTTTTCTTAAAAAATTACAAAAACATATACTGTAAAAAAAGGCCAACATATTTAAAAAAATGTCTGCAGGTTTGTAAGGCAGCAAAATAAATAGAAATACAGCCATGTCCCTCCCCTTTTTTGCAAAAAATAATATAATAATGGAAAAGGAAACAATAAAGACTATCAGTGGTCATTTCAGGGAACATTTATTGGTAAAAATGTGTATAAAGACTGAATCAGAAAGCACCATTTACACTCCTTTCATCCAGGTATGGCATCATATTCACACCTGGCAACATCTTCCCTCACACAGCAGAGGTGTGACGGCATCGGCTCGACAGTTTCCTGTAAAAAATAACTGTTTTTCATGTGAGCTGGTTGGGAGTTTATGTTTCCGCTGGTGTGGTTGAGGTCGTAACATTTTAGTAGGAGCATCGTGGCGCACGTGGCTTTTGCAGACACATCATTCATTTACGCTCGACCAACTTGTGGCCTCAACCCCAAAGTGTCTCAAACCACCTTGGGAGGCGGTTTTTAATACATATAACAGATAAACAGAACAAAATCCAGAGCCTTTATGTGTATTTGTTGGCTTTTTATCTCATTTATAGATCCAAGACGTTGCAGTGTCAATGAGCTGATTGATTACTTCATTGATCCTCAGACAGAATATAAACTCCAGTGAGGGTTTAATCATTGTGAGTGACTGTTATTACTCTAAAACTCCTACAGAGGAGGACGGCCGCTGTTTGTTTTTCATACGAGGAACTTTTGCAGCGCTCATTTGGATTCGTGCCAAAACAAGCACATCAGCCGTGGAGCAGATGACATTCATGCTGCAGACGCTGCCTGCTCGTGTGGTTGCTGCTTTAAAGTCCTCTATTATGCAACCAGAAGTTGGAATTTGCAGAGAATAAGTTATTGGACAGAGTTTTAAATTAAGAAATTAAAAAATGTAAGCAAACTGAAAAAAATGAGAATAAAATTCCCTAACAGAGGCTGATGTTGAGCCTAAGTAGACTCAAATAAATAGACACAGGAGACAACACAATCACATTTGATTCGTGGCAATGCATCAAAAATCTTGAGAGGAGCATGTTTTTGATACAGAGTCGAAAGGTTTCCAGTTAACTGATAAACTTTTTCCTGGCGTCTGAGGCCTCTCAGATGTTAAATGACTAATATTCTTCCAGGATGTTGTATCATTGGACATTACATGTGTAAGAGCTGGGTTTGTAATAATACATTTTTTGGCATGCGGGCAAGATTTTGATGAATATCTGTAACCATAGTAGGTTTGCAAAGATTCATACATAGAACTGATAAGTATGTTGTGTCCATTACAGTGCGAGATTACATTAGGATAATAATATCCTGACAAAACCCCAAATTGTTCAGGTTTACAGATGATCAAAAACTGGTTATTCACTTTGATGCATTGAAGCTGGTCTGCAGGAGGCAAGATTCACTGTTTATAATTGATTCTAACTTTAGGCACTTTATAGCATGTGTTTTTGATTTATCGCTATTTTTGTGGGGAGAGATGTGTCCGTAGTTTCTGTATTTTTTAACTTTCTAATTGTTTGAAAATGTATGGAGCACTTTGGTTCTGGTTTATATAAAATTATGATGGTTTGTAAGACCATGCAGACTGGGAAAAGTTTTGTGCATTAAACAAAATTATCGTTTATTCATCTATATTTTGTATGAAAGCTTTTGCATACGTCTTAAGTCAAATGAGTGAAAGGGCCTCAAGGCACAAAGTTAGTCTTGAGTATGATTGGGTTCTTAGTAATAGTGCAGTACTTATTCTTGTCTCGTATAAATGGTGCATTTAGTGGTTTAACCAGATTTCACTGTCATCACTTCGTATGTTTACATGGACAGTTTAGTCGAGCTACGGTTATAGCTCGATTAGTCCATTTAACTGGACTGTTGTCCTTTTCCTGGCATGTATTCACAGAGGGAAAATGGATTTATTGACATTTTTTAATTTAAAATAAATATAAAATACCACATTTTCAAGTTGTATGTCCCTCACCCAAGCCAAGATTAAAAACAGAATTCCCTTTTTGGTATTTACATTTCTTTTAATGCCTGACCCGTTTTGCAGCACCCCTTCCCCCCTCATAAGTCCATTTAAAGTCCAACTGGGGTGTTTACAAGACAAAATAGCTCAACTTTGCATTACCTGGGTGGGTGTGTCCGATTTTGAGAAATTTGATTAAACCCAATATCAGTCGAACTGATTGTTCACATGCAATAAAAGTCCAGTTTTAGTTGGACTAATGCAATAATTCCACTTTTTCTAACATCATGTAAATATCCTGACTCAGAGTGAAGCCAGATCCACACTGCTCTGAACTGGGATGCAGCATATTACCCTATCTAGAATTTGGGAAGTTTTTTTTGCACATTTGAGATAAAATGATTTGAACATAAAGTTGATTCTTGCAAAAACACAAAATTAACCTTTGACACTGGACACAACTGTTCTCCAAGCATTTTTTTCCCTTTCACTGCACACAGTCTGATTTCTGGTAAATGTCCTTCGCCTGATGCAAACAGCTCTCTCTGCTGTCAGGGCCGCAGAGCGACGCGCAGCTCGAGATGCAGGAGGGAGGGCCAGACTTCATTAAGGTTTGTTTTTCCATCCAGAATCCTGCGCAGAGAGCCGCCTCGCCAGGCCTCCAGAGTGCAGATCTGCACTGCAACCAAACCAAATAAGCTGGGTCCAAGTACCCGCTCCTAAATACAACCAGATGTCTGCCCTCAGCTAATAATCAGAGAAAATACAGACCTTTCCTACCATTGGTCCAGTGGAAGCCCCAGCTGATCAGTGAAAGCTGTCATCCAGAAAACAGATGTGCAGACTGTGCATAGAAATTACACTCGCGGCCCGAGGCGACACCGAAAGGTGAATGTAGCAGAGGTGCAGTTAAAGAAAATAGTAAAATATAGCGTGAAAGTAAAGCTGCTCTGCAAAAATCCGCAGCTGATATAAGAGAAGAGGAGCAGAAGCTTTAGTGGAGAAAACAGGTTTGCTTTTAAAAGCAATTCAGTGATTAAATCTTCTTGATTTAATCATTTCAGCAGATTTGTCCAAAGAAAATTCTTTGTGGATCAAGAATGAACACAATTTGATTTACCTGAGCTGGTGATGCTGGCGGGGACATGAAGGAAGAAAGATTTAGAGTGGAAATAGACACCTTTTTTTTTTTTGCTTTATCATGATGGAGTAATGTCACCGTCTGTGTTTAGATTGGTTCCTTATCAGTCTCGCTCTCATAATTCTGTCTGCCATCGAGTACAATCACTCGGGAAAAATGAAGGCTGAAGGAATTATAACAGTACATTGAACCTAATATATTATTTATGTGATATGCATGCATCATTTCTGAAACATAGATGATAAAGGAGCTGTGTAATGCTTTTAACAGCAATAGTTTATAGGCACGCTCAGTGTGACTCATTCGAGTGAACAAGCAAAGCCATCACTAGGCGGGTTTCCAATAAAACTCAAATTGCGCAAATTGAACTTGCGAATATAAAATTCGTCAAAAATGGTCACACAAATTGACGCCACAAATTGTATTTAGATGGAGGCATAAATGAAATCTGAAATGGATCATTTAAAATATAGACAAATAAAACAAAAAAATCTGTGTAAATTTAAACATAAACTTATGTTTTTCTATTCTGGGTGAGCCAACTTCTTTATTGTAATCTGGGTTATAGTTTTTAGTCAGATGACTTGAACATGTATCAAACTCTAATATTAATAAATAATCAACTCTGATTTTAATCACCAGTGACCCATGACATCACTTGGACTTTAGACTTTCAGTGATATGACAAGCTCCCCAAGCCCAAAGATGAAAAACTATAATTATAAAAATGTTGTCATAAAAAGTGTGCAGCAAATTAACTTTCCTAACATTGATATAATGTGAATCATTCCAGCAGCAGCCAGTGCCTGAGCAGGAGGGAAAGTTGTGTTTGGCAGTGAAAACCAGCAGGTGTATTATCGGATTATCACCTTCAGATCTAAAGACTGAAAAAGCACAGTTAGATGTTAAACATTTGTTTCAGAAATGATCAATTTTTGAATTTCTTCTTCTTTTCTACTAATTTAAAAATGTAACGCAGCATTATATCTTGTTTTTTGAAGTGGGGTTGTCGGGAGACTTAGCTCATGTATTACCTACATTTGATGGTGGTCAGTGCGCTCCTAGTTTGGAGGAGCAGGCAAGAGTACTGCCACAGGAGTGAAAGGATGTACTGCTGTGGACGGGCGCAGCAGCAAAATAAGCCATCTAAAAAGTCAACATTACACTGCATTTAATATTTTTACCACTTTACATTGCTGTCTCACAGTGATTTCTGTCATACAACTGAAGCCTTTATCTATTTCAAAGCCACCAAACTCCACTGACAGAAACAGTCATTTTACCCCGCTGAACATGGGAGTTGCTGGTTCACCGCTGCCTCGGTCAGTGAGGTATTCTGTGTTAGTGTGTGACTTTGGTGAATCCGAATTAACCCTTTAAAGCACCAAAGTCAAACAATAACACAAAAAAACTAACTGAGCGAAGCAGCAGTAGACCAGCAACTTCTGTTTTCAGTGAGGTAAAATTACTGTTTTTGTCAGTGGAGTCTTGTTAAGAAGAGAGCATGGCCAGGTTTCACTTGAGTTAAGTCTCCTGTTGGAAAGAACTGTCAGTGACATGATGAAGTGGTGAAAATATTTTATATACAATGTGCTTGTGTTGCAGCGATGTACCAGTTTCAAGATATACCATGGTATACAAATTGATTGATGTCATACCTTGAACACGGTATTGTAAAAGTTAAACTGGCCGGAAAATCGTACCTTTACTTTTTACACATACTTTCATTTTAAAGAATGGTTTAAAGTTTCAGTTATAGTACCAAAGCATTTGTTTAACCCAAAAAACGCCCTGCCGTCTTCATTCTTTTAAGAGTCATTGTAGCAAGAAACAATAAAATTCTGTAACACTGTGACACCGTGATATTTCCTGAGGCGGTATCATACCATAAAAATCTCAAACTGTTACAACCCTATGGTGTACACTTAAACTGATTTTGACTTTTTTAGATGGCTAAAATGTGTTAAAGCAGTACATTGTTTATCCTCTGTTCTCCTGCCTGCTCTCACTATGGATGAGTAATTCATACAACCCCACTTGAAAATCCAAACTCTCCTTTGAGGACTAAACCACAAAGTTTTTGAATGTTTGATCTTCAATTAGGACCTCATAGCCAACACTTGAGACCTACTTGTGACTTACAAAACAGTGAATTTGTGCTTCTTCTGGAGGATGGTACCTATGATAAAAGAAGGAGGTAATTACTAAGAGAAAACCACCACTTTTTTGTCATTTCACTAAAAAAAACTCCTTTATTGCTCATATTTGGCTTTAAAGTCAGTTGGTATTAGCTTGCAGCAAGTGGTACCAATCAGCCTCGAAGGGGAAAGCTGACGTCAGTTTTTGGGGGTTGCTCAAGGACAAATGTGGAATATTTTTTCCTATATTGGTCACATGCCAAGCGAAGAAAAATATCAGAGTACAACCGTCAAAGGTATCCCTTAAAGGGGCCCTCTGTGTTGGCTGAACTGAGCTAAATTCCACAGACACGTTACCATAAAGGCTCCCTGAGGAGTTTTCAACTCTTCTCTCAATCTTAATAACAGACTCTTCTATGCGGCCGAGTCATCGTTAGGTCAGACCTGGCTGTGGTTTGTCTCTTCTTCTCTCCTCCATCTGCTTTTGTGAGTTGTCCCCCTCTCTCTTTACCAAACACAATTCATTTTTTCATCCAGCCTGCTGCAATTTGTCCTCCAGGATTGGTACAAAGATGGTGAGTGTTTTGAAGCGAGTCGTGCAATCCAAAGAGCTCCTCATTACGAATCCACTTGTTTATACAGTCTGTTGGCTGGGTTTGACTTGCTCTTGAGTTCCCCTGAAGATCAATAATATCCTGCAGACAGCAATGGTAGGATTACATAAACAGCTCTCGTGATGAGGGCCCCATACACAGCGTCACGGCTTCGGAGACACAGCACCGCTCTCTTCGAGATATCTGCTTCTTTTACTGTGGAAGCTGTCAGGAGTAGAGGGGCAGCAGGCATGTTAATTTATTAAAGAAGCCCACTGATTCTTATAAAAGGGCTGCTGGCCTGATTGCAGTGGTGTAAACAGTGCTGTCCCCGCTCTGCAGATCCAGCCACGCTCCGCTGCCCTGCACAGAGTCGACACCCTATATGGTCAGCATAGTAAAAACACGTGAGGTTAGGACCCAAAACAAATTATTCACAGGGACCTCTGTTTATGGAAGTGTCATCGTCTTGAGGTTCCACATTTTTGCGAAACTTTCTGTCCTCTGCTGCAGCCCAGCTGTACGAAATGTCACTCTGAAAACAGAGGAAAATAAAGCACTAACTTCTTTATGGCTCGTGAGGTCGTGAAAAACCTGGAAAAGTCATGGAATTTGCAAAATAGCAATTTCCAGGCCTGAAAAACTAAATCAATGTTGAAAGATTTGTAAAAGTCATGGAATTTTATTTCACAAACCTGTATGATAACACATGATGTGTTTAAGGACCATTGGAAAATTAAAAATCCAATGATAATGTCTGTTCTTACAGTTTCTGGCTGTGATGTAATGGTGTAATTTTTGTTAAATTTTAAAGAAAAATACCCCTCCCTTAAAAAAAAATAAAAATAAAAATAAAAATAGCCCCAAAAATTTAAAAAAAAAAAAAAAAAAGATCACCAAAATCTTTTCTTTAAAAAATACCAAAAATTTTAAAAAAGAAAGAAAAAACACACCAAAATTTAAAAACAATTCTGTGAAAAAAACCTTCATAGGAGAAAATAACCTCCCAACATCTTTTCTTTAAAATTAGCAATAAATTGAATACAAAAAACAGACATTTAAAGTTGTATGCCCCTCCCCTAAGCCAAAATTGATAAACAAAAATCCTTCCCCAGTGCTTAAAAAAATAATTTGACACGCCTCTTGCTTTTTGAATAATAAAGAACAGTCCCTAAGTTATATTTTAATATTCAGTTTTAAGCTTATTCTAAATTCATTCATTATTTAAAATAATATTTATACTATTTTAAAAAGCTACCGTATTGTCATAAAAGGACCTATAAGTATTATTGATGGTTGTTTCAGAGAGTGTATGGTCTTTAAAATTTGCCTCAAAGTCATGGAAAAGTCAGAAAAATTCATAGTAAACATCTGTATATAGTGTTTGTAGTTAGTTTGCATTTGTGTGTCACATTCAACCGCACATCTCTGTGTGATGAATCCCTTGTGATGATTATGTCACATACGGGGGATTACATCTGACGTCCATGAAAACGCCACGCGTTCTGCAGCACCTGTGAGACCTCCTCGGGCCTGCAGATGTTGCTCGCCATTAGATTACATCAGCTGCTCAGCTTGTTATTGATACACATGTTTTCAGCATTTTCCCGTAATAAGGGGAATTTACTGGCGTGCTCACACCTCAGCGCTGGCATAAATCAGACGTGGATACGATGCAGAGCGTTTGCGACCTTGCCGGGCAGCAGTGAGAGCAACTAGACACGCAGACAGTGTTTGGGCTGATCTGCTAATGCGTTACCCAGCTGGGCCCACCCCCACTCTCTCATTATGGAGGTCTTGTATAAGAGGCTCTGGAAAAGCTGGTCCTATCACACTGCTACTGTGTAGTAAGGATCCACATTCAAGACTGTTTTTACATATCTGATTCTGTATTTTAGGAATACTTTAAAGTTATTATGTGAGGAAATTTTATCTTCCAGTTTCTTTCTTTCACTTTATTCTGCTGATAATGGCGGCTAGTGTGGTGGCTGCAATAGAAATAAACCTGCTAATGTTTTGAACATCCATCGCCATGCTTCTATGGCATGCACTATACCAGGATCCTGAAATCACCTAACCTAACCACACATTAGGGATGGGCGATAAAACGATATCGATATCAATCGTGTAATAACTTTTCCTCGATTGAAATATGAGACGTAGTCGATAGAATGCCGATAGAACGCATTCCAGCCATGTTTTGACAGACAACACGAACAGCCAATGATAATAGGAATAGTGTTACGGAGAACCAAATGCAGTGAAGGACTTTGACAGCCACAGCGCTGAAACAGACACATCTGCAGAGGTGAAAGTGACTTCTTTAGACTTCTACAGACGACTTTGTGTTAGTTTCAGCTTTAATGAGACTTTGGATGAGTTATTTAGGAACACCAGGACGCATCGCTCCGTGTCTCATCCAGCCGCTCGTGCTGAGATCTCATTATTATCACCAGGGGCAGATGTAATGTTTTGGGGGCCTGGGGCCACAAACACATGAGCTTATTTTCAGCCTTTCTCTAACTGGGAATGTTGGCAGAAAGTTTTAAATTCCTGAGTAAAAAGATTAATAGCACAGAAGCTGAAGTCAGAGTCCTGCAGTCAGGAGAGGTTGGCCTATTATCAGCACAGTGTGCTTAAATTTACCTGAAGTTTGGAGATGAAGTTTTAAGATGGAGCTTTTCATTTTTATATAATGTTGGAAAGTTTAATTAATAATAAATCATATGTTTATTACACTCCAACACACCATGGTCACATGAAACTGTGTCAGTGAACTATGAGCGCAAAAAACAAAACACAAAAAAAGAAGCAAAATAATCTTTCTTTAATCGTAATCAAAGTAAAATGTTCAATTAATGGTGATACTGATTTTAGGTTTGAGGTTCAGACCTTTGTTGGGAGGAAATTTTAGTAACTGGACCTCTTCAATTTTAGTAGAATAGGTCCTCCAGTTGGTGATGCCTGTTCTACAGTATATTTGTCATGTTCAATGTCTGACAGAAACTATTTAAACCAAAATTGCCTTATGATATCTTCATAACTCACTTAGGAGTTAAAGGGAACCTTTAAGCTTGACAGAAATAGTGATTTGATGTCTATCGTGATATATAGCGATAGCAACTGATATGAAAAATCTTGATAAGACTTTACTCCGTATCGCCCAGCCCTACCACACATTAACTAAGGCGTTGTCACAACATGAAACTGAAAATTGAAACATAAAGATCTGTAAAGTTCAGACACTTAATATGAAATTTACAAATGTAACATGTCCCTGGTTCGCAGAAACAAAAAGTACCAACATTTGTTCTGGTGTCTGGGTTTCCCTCCAGCCTTTAATTTAACATTTTCATCCAGTGACCCTGTGTAGTCAGAGAGACAGCCTTGACACATCTCGGCCCTTCCTCTCTGCGATGTATTTACTCTCCAACCTTGACAGAGTGGCCTTACTGTCTGAGGGCTGCCATATCTCAGCTGTAAGCCTCCCTTCATTTGTTGTATCCATAGTGCTGCTGAGTGACTGCGTCTCTTCACTTCTATTTCTGCCTGGCTGCTATTGTAGGCACTGCACTCATCAAGGTTATCTCTCTTCACTCTGTCAGCATCTTCTCCAGCTGCCGGTCCTCCGTATAGTTACCATCAGCACTGACATGAAGGATTTCGACTTTGCTGACTTTCTGTTAGCCGATGAGCTATGTGTGTTTTCCACTTTATTTTTAAATTTTATTAAAAGTAATTCGCAATTTCAGTACATGACATTGAAAGACAACTGCAGCAACACAAATCTAGTTTTCACATTTTTCTCTGTTGTTGCTGCTCAGGGATGCAGGACTGAGGATAAGTCTTAAACTTCTGTGATGCAACCTGGATTCTTAACATGTAATATGATCTTGGACTTCAACATTTGTACATGAAGACCTTAAGGTCACGTGTAGATGAGAATGAATGCACTTGAATCCGAAAAGTCTTTCCTTTGTGTTTTTAAAAAATCCACTCTCATATGATAACATTGTGAAAAGAGTCCTCATGTAGAGGGATCCGCAAAAACCTCAGTAGAGTCAACAGCAATGTCATTACAGGATGTGATCTTTGACAGCCAGCTACAGCTACACCACTTGGACAAGTGTTATATATAGTAGTTGTTATAATTGTTTTTTGTTTTTTTATTACAGTAAAACAAAAGAATACCTCTATTGAGTGATAATGCTATCCCTTTTTGTTACTTTTATCCTTTTTGCATTTCTTTAAAATACAACTAATGATGGATAATAATCAGGCAAACAATATAACATGAAATCAAAAGCTATAAAAGTTTACAAATTACCAGCACATGAATTAAAACGTCGGTGTGGCTCACATTGTGTCCCCTCCTGATCGCATGGGTCTCCAGATTGATGCATGTATGTATGATGTGTACTCGAGAGTTCAAAGCCGCCCTTTGAGGCAACACACAGAGCTGCAAACGTAGTGCACTGAGCTCTGTTGTCCGCATCACCGGGGACACGGACCGTCCACTGTAGTCCTTCAAGAGCTCCATCAGTGCCCTGCAGGAGCGAACTGTATCGCTGCTGCTCTTCATCTCTGGCTCCGCTGTTTATCCAGAGACTTCAGTGGTCAGTAACTCACAGATGCAAAGCCTCTTTCATGGACCGAATCAAATATTCAGCAACTATCCTTCATGTTCCTTCTAATGCGTATGAACCTTTTTTTTTAACTCTTTGTTGTTAGTCCCTAAAAGTAAGTCACTCTCTTTACATTTCTTCACACAATCTCTGCACAGAAGGAAAGGTTTGGATGTACAATAATTACAGAAATCTTTGCACCCCCAGAGCATCTGTTTATGATGAATAGTGATTTTCTTTTTTTATGCCTCCCTGCTGATAAAAGCCGTGGCCTTGGCGTTATGTCTTTTAGGTGTCCATCCGTCTGCCTTTTCTTTCCCATTTTTGTGAACGCTATAACATGAGAATTTCTTAAAATCTTGCACAAATGTCCACTTGGACTTCATGATGAACAGAGTAGATTTTTGGGGGTCAAAAGTCAAGGTCACTGTGACCTAACATCCATCACATTCTCATGAACAAGATATCTCAAAACATTTGATGTTGTTTCTTTAAATTTGGCACAAAAGTGTACTGGGACTCAACTATGAATGCATTAGATTTTGTTGATGAGAGGTCAGAGCTCAAGGTCACTGTGACCTTGTCCGTCTCATTCTTGTGAGCGCAATATCTTGAAGAAATTCTTCTACAAATTTTGCACGAACATCCACTTGGACTTAAAAATGAACTGATAAGATTTTGATGGTCAAAGGTAAAGGTCACTGTGACCTTGCATTTGTCTCATTCTCCTAAACACAATATCTGTAGAGGACCTAGAAGGATTTTTTTGGTTTCAAAATTGGCACAAATGTTCACTTGGGCTCAAGGATGAAGTAATTTGATTTAGGTCAAAGGTCAAGGTCACTGTGTCATTCTCGAGAACATGATATCTCAAGAGGGCCTCGAGGGAATTTCTTCAGATTTGGTGCAAATCTGGTGCATGTTGAAACTGTGCTGATTGTAGAGATCTTCTGAGCTGTCGGGGGATAAATTGTGTGTGAAGAGTCCGTGTTTTCAGACATGGATGTAAACTTTGATTGCAGCTTGACTTGTTGAAAGAGGCCAACAAACACAAGGCTGTTATTCTAGTTGTATCTTTATTTTGTGGATAACAATCATATGTGTGGCAGCTTTTGTTATTTGCAGGGCACTGAGCGAAGAAAAGAAAGTAGCGGAAAGATACTATCTGTGGTCGTATTCTTGGATAAAAAGGCTTTTTGCTGATATATTTAAGTGGGATTCTGATAAAAATTAATTCATGGCTATTAACAGGATTTGGCATGAAACCCTCACACTATGCCAGTTTAGTCCTGCAGCTTTGCCCCACAGACTGCAGCCTGATTACAGCATCTGATACTCTGCGGTGCCAAGGAAATGTAGTGTGTTGTGTAAAAATGCAAACCGCGTGCTTATGGCGAGCTCAGAGCGGATAGGGACCGACTTTCCTATAAACTGCATGGTTAATGACGCCGTAGCAGCTCGTGTGGTAGCTGAGCCGCACCAAATCTCCGTTCCCAGGGGTAAACGACATCACGTGGGCAATCATTAAGATTCAGCCTCTGTTGTGATCAAAACTGCAGCACACACACAAAAAGCTCCCCCTGCTCTTATAAAGCATATTTAGACCATTAGATAAGCCACAACTGACAATTAGGCTGCTGGCTGCTTCTCCCACACACATTTTCCTGAGCCGGGTTCAGATTTTACACACAATCTTTGCACGGAGCGAGCGAGGGGCGGCCTTATCAAAGTCTTTATAGCTGTTAAAGTTGTTGATTCTGTGTAGCTGTGTGTAGGGAATTAATCCCCCGCACAGTGGATTGCGCTATTGAGCTTCGTTGATTTGAACGAGCATGTGCAGTCCATCTTATCTGAGCCAGATGTTTCCAGGTTCATGAGACTTAAAGGGTGTTAAGTGAAGGAAATTACATCAGCTGTCTTCAGTTTCGCAGACAGACTACCGTCACATGCATGCTCGCGTTCAGCCCAGTAAACAGGAAATATCCGAAGAGAATAACAAATTGTCTGAATGAGCTCCTCGAGTTGCAGAAAACTAAACAAAGGTGTATGATTTTATGATCCCAACTGGAAAAGTCAGAGGAAAATCACTGCAAAAGCGCTTCCAGGTATAAGTTTTTGTAAATGTGGCGTCTGTTACCTGTGGAGATCTTTAAACAGTGCGTGGCATTTTTTTCCCAGACTGCCGTTCTTTCTGGTGTACCTGCTGTCCGGCAGCCACCTGCTCTTCCTCTCAGAGCACGAAAAACATCTGCGACCAGGAGAGACTTGGCTGCCGGGTGTAAGCCCAGTGAGCAGACACCAAATCATAGACGGGAGAGAGAGGGAGGAAAAAATATGGAGAAATGAAGATGGACTCACAGATGTTGTATCGCAGATTAATGCTAAGAACCCTAATGCAAGGACAGGAGGGAGAAAAAATACTCAGTGATCCAGATGTGCGGAGGAAGCGACTCCCTGAGGAGTGGTGTCTCCTCGAGACAGACCGCAGAGGAATAATTCATCTTCTCTGCTTGCGTTGTGTTTGGGCCAAAGCGTCGCTGTGGACGTCTGGTAATCAGTCTCAGACGAACTGTCACCTCCATCCATCCTCTGTTATCAGAGCGATGGGGACAAATTTAAGGAAATACTTTTCCAACTTCCAACTCGTCACTTTCCAAAACCACAAGAGCAAACGTGTGAGGAATGAATTAACGCTGTACTTATCTGCTCTGATGTAAACTGCAATAGTTAGCATGTATTGCTAACTGGTTTACTGGTTACAGTTGCAGGCTGATCTCATGCACTTATCGTTCATTTTCCTCCAAAACGTAATGCACCAAAATTCGTAAATATTCCACATAATGACAAGCCAATAATTTGTGCATAATCCTGTGATTTTGTGACTAATGTGCTAATGGGAAAACAGTCTTGAGCAATAGTGATACCGAAGGCAGGTTGGGGTGGTGGATATGTTATCAAACACAGGACTTTCCCCAGGAGACTGATGTTCGAAGCCGTGTGAACCTTAAGTGATATTTGACTCGTTTTTAGGTACATCCTCACCATGTTTCTTTTCCTAAACCTGACCTCCTTAACTTCCTGCTACTTACGTAACTTTACGTGAAGCAAGAAATGTCATTCACGGAGCGCTAATTCTCAGGATATCATTCAAACTGTTGTATGAGGATACGTCGCTAGTAGCAAACAGGTGTAATTTTCATAGTGTGACGTAGGTGAAGGCCTAATGCATTCATTTCAGAACAAAAATATTTGCCTTTTTTTCTTCATTAAAGAGATTTTTTATCTCAGAATTCTCAAAAACGTTTAACTGAAAAAAATGCTGCTCGTTTTTCACAATTAATGAGATTTTCTCAGAATTATGAAAAAAGTAGTAATGTTGTAATGAAAAAGCTGCTCTTTTTTCTCTTTTATTTATTATCTTAAAAGTATAACTATCCCAAAAATCTTATCTTGGTTTTCTGAATTAAGATAATTATAAGTTTTTGTAGAATTTTTTTTGCTACGTTCTTTTTTTTTAAAAAAATGTTTTAATTCTGAGAAAAAAATCGGTGTGTGAATTAATGAGATTATCTCCAAATATTGACAAAAGTTTTCAAAAAACTGTACTCTTGTTTTTCTTTATTAACAAGATTATTTCCTCAGAAAAAATACACATTTTCAGGGATTTTTTAAAAAAATTTTCTCAACTAATGAGATTATTATCTCAGAGTTATGAGATTTTTTTCTTTATTAATGAGATCATTATCTTTGAATTCTGAGAAAGAAATATGAAAAACAATTTTGCAACAACACAATTATGTCAATTAAAAAATAATTAATAATAAATAAATAAATACAAGCGCATTTTTTTCCATGAAAACTTTTTGTAAACTCAGAAATGTCTTTTCACAAGTGAGTGCATCACTCTTTTGCATCAGTAACTATTTTAGTTTGTGGTTAAAAAAGGTGACATTGAAAAAAAATGCTAAAAGCACGTCCAGGTTTCTCGAGGGACAAGATCTTTTCAGGTTTTCCAGGATAAGATCTCCAAAAAGCTGATTTTAACAAGGCTGCAGAAGCAAAAAGCACACTTTAACGTGTTTCTCCTGCAGCTTCCTCCAGCTGCTGCTGAGGCCTGCTGGGAGATGTAGTCCTTCCACCGAGTCCTGGCTCAAAACCTGTGTTTCCATCCAGTCAGTTGTGCTTGGTTTATCTCCAAAAAGAGGTGTGGCATCATTCAGCACCTCCAATAATTCCTAATAAGACTCCAGCTGGTGATCACTACTCAACAGCATAACAAAGGTCATGGAGGAGCTCGGCTCGGGTTCCAACACAAACAAATATAGGTCCTGTTTATTGATCCTTTAAATGCGTTCATTATCGGGGGGCGGTGAGGCCGTCACTTGTTCTCGCTCGCTCAGAGAAACCTCCCCGGCTGTACAGATGGCACAAAGTGGAGTTTCTGCCGCTGCCTGAGATGTGTTCGTTGGCACCGCAGAGGGCCGAGGTAACACGCTGTAGAGGCAGGAAAAGTTTGCGTTGGAGGGGAACCAGCAGAGAGGGTTGCGCAACTTTAGGCTGAGCTCACCCTGCGTAATATCTGGGATGGGGAGGGACGGAGGAAGCAGACGAACCGTCAGAGTGAAGCTCACAGAGGAGTGGAAGGAGAGCCAAGCTGTCCCGGAGGACAACTGCTCCAAATCCTCCTCTCATAAAAGGTGATGAGTGCAGTGCACTTCAGACTTTGTCACAGAGACTTTGTCAGAAGAAGCTGAAGTCTCCGAGTGTGCGTGCACGTGACTGCGCGCGAGAGAAAGAGATTGCGAGGAGCTGAAACTATAACGATGAGCTCATCCTCAGCTCTGTCAGGAGCTGTGACATGAGATAACACACACATCATTTTTCTCTTGGAGGCTGATGTACTTTTTTAAAATTTATTTTTTTACCCTTTGAAACTTGGATCGCTTTTCTTGTGCTGATTTCAGGTCATTCCCCTTTTCTTTTCTTTTATTCTTTTTAACTTTTTTCTTTTTATTTCTCCTAGTTAGATAATTAACTTATACTTTTTAGACTTTTTTTTGCTAGTTTTTGGGTAATTTTCCCATAACGTTCTCATTGCCTTCTTCCAATGTTTTAGAAAGAAATCATGCCAATCTTCTCAGTTGCCAAAGGGTTATTAAACATACAGTATGTTACTTACTTTTATGCAGTCATACATTTAAATATACAACACGATGTAAAAACATCTAAACTCTCCACCAAAGGAAATATATGGCAGTGTCCAAAAAAAATCATAATAATTATAATAAAACAAAAAAGGAAGTTAAACAAATTTGATGTGCAAAGGGCCATAAATGAATAAATAATTAAAAAATACAGTAAATAAAATGAATAAGTATATAAATACAGTATCAATCAGACTACATTCAACATCTCTCACAGCGTTACCTCACTCCTCTAATTCCTTTTTAAAATCACAGTTTCTGACAAATTCCAAAAACCTCTATCAAATGTTATTAAACTCAGCTTTTTTTGTTAGTTTCTCAATAGCCAAACATGATGTTGAGTTTTTTAACCAGTGGCCAAGAAAGGGACGTCTTTTTTAGCACATTGTTATAGAGCGTCTGGCTTGTAAGAGACAGAGGTCAGCCGTTTTTAATTTTCTAATGGTTAGAGAACAGCTGTCTGGGTAAATGCCAAAAATACATATTTTAGGACATAAAGGTATTTGAGAAGATGTAATCTGAGAGACGTGTTTTAACACCAGATTTTTAAACCTCCTCACATTTCCACAAGAAGTGGTAAAATGAACCTTGGTGAATATTGCACTGATAGCAGAGGTCAGGCATATTAGGATATTTATTGCTGACATCAGTCTAGCTACTCTATAAAACTTTGTCTTATCACCACAAAATTCAGGTGCACACACGCTGGCGCCGGCCCAGTTCTTTGTAGTTGCACACACACATGCTTCCCAGATGCACATACAGTACACTATAAAACAGACTTATGCACGCATGCATACACTGAAGACCTGCACACACTTATGCAAGTGTGCACAGAGACGATTCAAACATGCATAAGTTATTGTATATTATACACTATTCACATATAATACATGATACATTTGTTATTTATAGTTAATGCAGCATCAGTCAAGGCAAAAATGACTTTGTGCCATAGATTTCTTTAAGTTACTCAGCTTTATTTATCTTATTGCTCAGGTTTCTGTCAGATGGATGTGCAGCAGGATGAAGTTACTGAGAGGGATTTGCTCTTTTACAGCGCCCTCTAGTGGAAATAAAATGCCATTAGCGTTTACAGCAGGATGATAGAAAATGCTCCCACTGATATCTCTGTTATTGTGCTGCTTTCAGATGCCTTTCACAAGTGTTTAAACCTTTTGAGTCCTGGGAAAATTGGCTTGCTTTCTTTCAAAAATGTGAATAAGACGCAATGAGCAATTTGGCAAAAAAGTTTCAAGAAATTAGTCATTTAAATTATTTTTTAAGAGCTAGGAAAAATATTTTTTGAATTATCATTATTACATATTTCAAATGACCTTACAAAATTATTTTAATTTTTTAGGCACTTTTTCCAGCTTATTTTCATGTTTATTTATTTATTTATTTATTTTAACTTTCTTCCTTTTTCCCTTATTTATTTATTTATTTTTCAAGTAACCTTCTTGTACTTTTTTTTGTCCAATTTCTTGCTATTTTTGGGTCATATTTTCTGCCATTGCTCATTGCCTTCTTTCCATGTTTTTAAAGAAGTAATGCCAGTTTGCTCAGGTTTCAAAGGGTCAAACTCAGTGGTCAATATATCAAACACATTAAGAAACAGCATTTGAGTTGTTACATAACTGTTACATAATTGTTTATATAACTCATTTATTTTTCTAATAATAATATAAAAAGACATTTAAAACAGTTAGCTATATCAACATATCATGGAAAGTTACGCCCGCTGATCATAAAGCAGAGGTGTAAAGTGGTTGTGTGTAAATGAAGTTCTATCCCAACCTTTTTTCTATCATTGAAGAAACTCACAATTCCTCACTAAGGGACATATTTTATTTGATTTTTCATATTTTATTCAGTGCATCATGATGACAGCACTAAACAACTATTAAAATTTACAAATAACCCAAACAAGGAACGCAATAACTGCAGGTAGTTAGCGATTTGGATGAATTTGGAGCAGATTATTCCTGTGAATGTTGCATCAGAAATTAGTTTTCTTGATATTTATAGGAACGTTTTATACACTTTTCCCTCATGATGGCAGTGTCAGCAGCCAGAATCAGGCAGTGTTATTCACAGCCTGATTCTGGGGTGTCATCCATCCCGAGTCTCAGCCGAGTCGGGCAACAGGACACTGCCTGACTTATTTCTTTTGGCATGCTGAGTTTGGGCCGTTGCCGGACCAGCTCCTTTTTGATAACGGCCCAGTGATTGCAAACTCTGAAGTTTTTTAATTATTTTTTTTTAAACACTGTCTTTTTTTTTTTTTTTTTTTTAGGATGAGGCTGTTTGAGTGAGGGCTCTTTGAATATAGCTTGTGTTGTCGTCTGCACCGTGCCTGTATACTGTGAGATGTATTTTAGGTTTATATCCTGAAATTAAAGGATATATATATATGTGACACGGTACTTTTCTATCCTGAAGTTATTGTGAATAAAAAGTTTTGCATTTAGCTGAAAGCGGGCATATCTCCACCTGCCATGGTGAAGTGGACAAAAATTTGATTCTCTCCCGGTGCTTGTATACTTAAATGGCCTAATTGAGCTATGACCGTAGCTCGACTAAAATGCGTGTAAATGCGCTGAGTTGTCAGTAGCCTGAATTTAAGTAAAATACAGACGTTGCGTATCCCGTGTGAATGTGCTGCATGAAACACAGACGTGGGTGATAATTTGTAAAGTACCTGAGGTCCCCTGGTAATACTAGTCCATGGCAAACCGGCTTTTCGACCCCCTCCCATTGGGGCCTTGGGTAATCTGTTCCACCCCCCCTCACTATGACACCCCTGTATGGAGTATTGCAAGACCAATGAGAGGAGGCCAAAATGCACTGGTCTTGCAGTAAGGTCGACGAAGTGTTGCTGTAGTTTTGAACTCTTGACCTTTCTCTGTGCACCTTGACGGAGGTGAAGTGGTGCCAAAAACCCTCACCGTGCCTGCACTGTATCAAAGATTTGGTAAGTAAAAGAACCAAAAGTCAAATCAATTTAAACTGAAAACTTGATAACAATCATGTCTGGTAAAACAAAAAAATTAAATTTAGACAGAAAAACAATAAAAGAGGCCGTTCTTCCTGCAGAGTGTTTGCGTTCTTTGAATTCAGGCACACAGTGTACGAATCCTCCTCTGACTGAAATGCAAAAAAAAAACCCCTCAGTTCAGTGTACTTTGAGATGCATTTGAACTTGATTGAAGCCCTCCAGCACAGACAGACACTTGAGCAGTGAGAGGGATGAGTGTGTGGAGGAGTGCAGGCCGTGACCCGGAGCCAAAGTCTGCATTCCTGCAGCAGCACACTACAGTCCGGAGCACTGTAGCGCGTTTATTACAGCAGCTGGATGTACAGGAAGCTGCTTGGCTCGTTGCGCGCGCTCATCGTGCCAAAGCGTTGGGAATAAACTGTCCGAGCAAAAAAAGTCCACCATGTGCTGCCACACTAAAAACAAGCCCTGCACCAAGCGCTGTCTGCGAAACAAAAGAATTAATCTTTGATATTGAAATTGACACAGAGCAGCCGGCTGGATGCCAACATATATATCCAACTGGGATGAGATTTCACAGAAAAAGATGAACAGCTCGCAACGTTCTGTCGTTGGTGAGATCAGAGTGCAAAGAGACTCTGTGGATCTAACTTCTCTGGCGGGGGAATCATTAAAACAGTCCCATCACTTGATTTCCCCCGATGGCACTGTTGCCCTTATACCCAATTGTTTCTCAATTAAATTGAAAGTGTTGCAGCATGCAAGTGCAACAGTAAATAAATCAGCTGCATGAAAGCTCAAAGACTGTCAATCAATTATCCCATTAGTGAAAAACTTTACAGAAAGGCCCAAACAGATCTTGTTTTTCTTGTGTGATTACCAACACAAGCATCTCCAAAGGGCCGCGCTCTCATCCAGTCCATTTGAGTCCGGGATAACAAGGCGGACGGGGGGTCCCACCGTACCTCACCAAACCAGCATCTGTTATTTTTTGTGCAAAAAGCATTAACTTAACAACAGAGCCGGGGTCATCCACTATTCTCTTTATGGAGCAATCACGGGAGGCAAAATGGGCTTATTGAAATAATGAGCATGCACATACAACATCTGACACAGACTCACAAGATTTCTCTCGGCTTTGAAGAGAACAAACACATCGGTGAAACTTTAAGCATTCTCTTTATTTCTCTTCCTCAGATATGTTGTGAAAAGAAAACAAATATCATTGCAGACTCCAAAGCGCTCCCCGTCTCCAGCGTACAAAACTAATCAGCCTGTGTTACTCGCCCAAGGTCTTCCCACTTTTTTATTTTTTTTTATTAGCGATGTTCAGCCCCCACAGTGAGGCAACATGAAAGAGAAGGCAGAGTGCTCAAAAGATGGCTTCGTCTTTGCAATTTATGTCAATCCTGCTTGCTTTAGCGTGTTTACAGAGAGATCAATTCCCAAACTCTGAGGGCCAACATTGTCAAAAATGAATAATTTAATAATGATAACCTTAAACTTTCTGTTTTGCCATAATTGCCTCTGTAATAATCTTCCTGTTTTTTTTTCTCTGCCAAAAAGACATGACTGGAATCAAAGTAGCGCTGCTTGTTTATTTCACAGTGGTGACAAAAAAATGTGTTTTTTTAATGACTTTAACCTTAACAGATTTGGAAAGCAGCCTTGCAAATGCTTTTGTCTCTGCAGCGCTGATGTCTTTTAATCTGTCCTAATGTCGACACAGTTTCTAAAATGACTTCTCCGGCTGATTTTTAAGCATTTTAAATGAATACAAAGTTCCCACAGATTAGTTTTCCTCGCCCTCTACTTAGCCCTTTAAATCAGCATGCGGCAGCAGCGAGGCCGGCAGCCCAGCACCGCACCGCTCCGTTATATCCACCCCGCAACCGCTTCAGATCTTGCATAAGCATTAGGATGTGAATATCTGTGCTCCACATGGCTCATCAATGAATTATGGCCCACTGCTTTCCAAAAGATACCACTGTGTGAGATCTGCTTAGCTGATGAAAAATTACATCAACATCAAAGAAGTCCTCTTTAAAGAGCAAGTTTAGAAGAATTAATATTTGATAATGCTGAAGCCCTGCATAAGCACACAGGCAATGAGAGGCTGATAATCTCTTAAGAATATTAAAAGCCCTAATATGCCATATTTACTGATATTAAGGATTAAAACAGCATATAATATGCGTTTAAAAAGCGTTTTGCATATCAAAATACAATTTGTGAGCAGTGATTTAATGGTAGTTAATAAGACTCACTTCAAAAGACACAGTAGGAGCGGACACAGCAGACTTCCCTCTGCCACCTTGTGGTCTTTTCATATACTGCAGGGATGAAGGGGAGCAGGGGGGTTCAAAACATCCTATATTATTAATATCTTACCTTATACTTGACGTGCTTCATGTTTTTTAACCCATAAATGTGAAGAACTCTTGTGCCAAATCTACATCTGTTGTTAAAGATGTAATTTCAAGAGGGGAAGCCACTGATTTCACATGATGATCACAATGAAGAGAGTGTCGCTCTGTACTCTGTGAAGCTGGAGGAGAGAGACTATGATAGGTCATTTTAATTTAAAGACTGTTACATACTCTGTGTCTGTGTGTGTGTGTGTGTGTGTGTGTGTGTGTGTGGAGTCTGAAAAGCATTCAGCAGGCTAAGAGAGACGCAGCCAATATTCAGCATATTTAGACCTTTGCTACTTTAATTTGATATTTTTCCCGTAAAATCTTTCTTCTGAGGCCTCTGACTTTTTGGAAAGGACAATACTGAAACTAGAACCAGTGCAGGAGCATTTCAAGATTTTTTAATGATTTTATGAATTTTTAGGATTTGTTTTGTGTGCTTACTTATTTTATTTTATTATTTGTATTACTTTTGTTTGTTTTATGTTTTGTTCTGTGTTTTTTTCTTAGAATTACTTATGCTTTTTTTTTATTTATGCAATTTTTAGTTATTATAATTATTTTCTTATTTGATTTGATGACCATAGGTGACATTTTAACTTCAAAACGTTAAATTAAATATTCACGAAAAAAAGATTTATTATTATTTTATTACGTATATAATTTGATAGTATGTATCAGACACACAAGTTTATTGCTTTTCAAGATCTTTTTAACCCAAATTTAAGACTGATGTATGACTGATGATTTTTTTTCTTATTCAAGCACTGCAGGTGAGGGCTAAGTAGAATATATTTGGTCCTGTGTAAATGTGCGTTTCATGTGTTACTCTACATTTTGCCAACAAATAGTGTGAGTAAACAAACAGAGTGGATTCAGAGGTACGTTAATAGATTCATAACATTAGAAATGTGGACTTTTACAGAGCTTGACTCACTTTGACAAAAAAAAAGAAATTAAAAGATGGATAAATGAAATTCGATCAAATGTTTCTGCCAATGAAGGCTGCACAAATTCATTTTAAAGACTGTAATGACTTTTAAGTTTGTGAAAAATGTTAGAATTTTTAGTACCTGCAGACATCCTGTTTAAATATATATTCTGCAGCATAATAAATACGTTTACTTTTAACATACTTTTATAACATTTTGCTGCCTGTACTTTTACTTCAGTAACATTTTTAAACACAAGATATTAACCTGTAATAGAAGATTTTTACATCATGTTACTGCCACTTTTACTTAAATAAGGAATGATACATATTCCACCACCACATGTATTAAAAGTGTTGAAGGGTGGATGATATTTATTGAGATTAGAATTATTATTATATATTATTAATTATTATATATACAGTATATGTGCATTTTAAGAGTCATTACAAGTTATTCCAGTAATGAACCTGAATTTTACTGATCTGGTTAAACTAGTTCTGTCATCTGCAACAGCTGCATCTTTTTATTCTTTTTACTGCTTTTCTGTGCACATTACTTATAATATATTTATGCCAACTACTGCCTATAGCTCTTTTAACTTTTAAAAGGTGACATTGTAAATGCTTTTTTAAAAGTATCTACTGATTATTTTATTTTAATTTTATTGATTAATACTGAGAACTCTGGTCTATGCACCAAAACGCCAAAGCAAATTCCTTTTATGTGAAAACCTACTTAACAATAAACCAGATGCTTATTCTGATCGTGTGTGTTATGGTGCAGCATTTGGTCAAAACTCCTCTAAAAGTCCAAACCTAATTACCAGAAAAAGACGTTGGTGTTGTACGTCTCTGAAAATCATGGATACATTTGCACATTATTAAGTGGTTCATATTTTTAAAAAATTACATTTCAACAACACTGAGGTCATCTCTCTCTTCCCCTTTCAAGTTTAAACTGTCATACCTTCATAAAGGCAAAAAGCGAAAAACTAAAAGAAATCTCACTCGGTTATGTTTTGGGAAAGATCATATTTTGGCAAAAAAAAACCTTAATTTCAATCCATCCAATCTGAAAAAGACCCATGTTTTATGCCTAAAACGCTGCTGGAAGAAAAAGCTGTGGCCCTGAAACACAACTGGTTTTGGTGTTTGGGAGGAAAAAAAACAAACTTCAGGCGCTCATGCATGAAGCAGGAACAAAAGCACTTGAATAAAGTTTAAAAGATTTTATTCAAAACATGGCTACTTGTATTAAAACACCAACTGTTTATGCACCCTGATGAAGACTTTAAGGTCAAAACCGGTTGGTGTTTTAACCCAAATAGCCACGATTTGAATAATCTTTATCTTAATTCAAGTGCATTTGTTCCTGCTTCACACATGAGTGCCTGAAGTGTGTTTTTCCTCTCATGTGCTGACCCTTTTCTCCAACAGCACTCGCATTTTTTTTTGAGTTTCATTTGATAAAGTCCTTCAGCACGCCTCCTTCTCACAAGTTTGGTTTTGTTGTTTGTTTCTCTCAAACATTTCTCTGCAGCTTTGCAGGCATCTTGCCAAAATATCACACTGCCCAACGTCCCCTCCACCTCCCGATGACAAAGTCAGCTCTACTACACTACGGTAACTTCAGAAACATTTATATCAAGAACAAGATCAAGATCCTGAGGGTTTGTTGTCATTCAAATCACGAGGTACGTGAGAGGGAACCAAACTAAGTAATGAAGTCCCAATAAAAGCAGCAATGAAGCAGGACACTAGAATCTAAAACAGTAGAAACAACAAATAAACACAATGAAAAAAAAAGCTGTAGAATCAAGCAAGGATAAAAAAAAACCCAAATTTAACACTGCAAGTGAGTATTATTATATAGAAGCATAAATACGTATTATTGCACATAAAAGAAAGTCTGTGGTGTGTACGTATGAAAAGTAAAAATGTAGATTAATTCATATAATACTAGACAGGTTGATCAGCTTCACCTTCCAATTTACAAAAAATATACATGTGTATATGTATATACATGTATAAGTATACATACATACATATACACAAACACACACACACACACACACATTTACTTTGTATTGCGTTCTATGTACTTCTTGGTTTTTATTGGATTTTTTGCTCCTTGTTGTCGTTCATCTTTTGGTGTAGTTTTCTGTAAAATGTTAAATTAGTTTTTTTTGTTTTTTTAAATTTCATTTTTGTTTCATTTGTTGCTGTTTTCCAGTTGAGGGAGGGTCCGTTTGTATAAGCCTCTGGCTTCCTGAACTCTCATGACACATTTTCTTTTATTTATTATTATTTTTAATTCAGCTTGGATGTTTTTGCAGTTTTCAATTGTTTGCAACTCAACTAAACTTAACCAAACTAAACAAATTCATGGTTTTCAGGCACGTATCACATTTTGTTCTTGTGACTGGGCTGAAAGTCAGTGACCGCAGGTGACTTCATGTGCTCGAAATTAAAAGTCCGCGTCGTCTTTTAGGTCGGAGATAAATCATGTTTTTACAGAAAGAATGGGGCTCTTTTATGGACAGACATCATGACATGTCACAGTGGTGAAAGCACGTGTGTGAATTATGTATGAATACGTGTCAATGAAGGGAAATGATAAAAGGTCATCACTGGTGCTCAGCTGATGCAGACATGGGACTCACGTTTGAACCAAAGCATAATTTATTACAGGAAAAAAGATGAATTTCAAATAGCAGAGAGTGGTCAGGTGCCGACCTTGAATCCAAAGCGCGGTCTGAAGCGGCCTTCATTAGTGAGCCGTTTCACCTGAGAGAGACAGGCGGTGAATAGAGTTAGTGAACTCAGTAATTCCTCGTACTGTCTTGTGCCCCGCGATTTAAACTGGTTCTCTGCCTCTCTTTGTTAACTAGCTTCAGTATAATGATGTAGTTTTCTGTGATGTTCCAACACCATGGCTGGAGGCAGGAGTTTAGTCAGCAGCATGCAGGATCAAGAAAAAAAAACGTGAGCCACTGAAAATGGAGAAAAATGGCTTGCAGTACCCCAAGGTAGGAAATAAATTGCAGACGATAACTAGTGGAGCGAGGCACAAACAGCATAATAAATTGTTCGAGATTTTTGCTCTCATTTTGCAGAGCAAAATCAAACTTTGGAGTGCACAGTTGGCAGGCCATTAAAAGAATTACTTCATGCTCTGAAAACAGAGGGCTTGTGTCAATCCCGATATCGCACACAAAAAAGACAACGCGCTCTTCGGAATTGCTTTGTGTTTTCTGCCATCTAGGTGGGTTGGATGATAAGCTCAGATCACAGCGAGCCGAGCACAAATACTGTAAGTGACTTGGAAATAGCTTTGAAGGAAACACATCTCTGTTGAATAAGGGAGCTAAACTGAGAGCTAATACACACTGGCATGGAGTAGATAAATATTTATGCACAAATATTTATGTCTTACAGTTTCTCAATATATCAATATTAATGATTAATGATCTGCATTCCACACGTTTAATAATTTAGCAAAAATAAATAAGTCATATTTTGCCCACTCTATAAATATTCAGCAGATTCGGAGGAATTTTAGTTGTCTGCAGCAGACTAGTTCTTGTTGATAATAGCAGTCACTGGAGCAATGTACACTCAAGATTTGTTAGTTGTTTGCTTAATCCAATTAATATTTCATGTGTATATGAATACGAGAATTACCGCTCCAATCAACCACTGCAGACACCAAACACACACTGTTTCCTCAAAGCTCCGAACAAAGACGCACTAATGTTACACACAGTTAAATGGTTTGGAATATATTTTTATGTCATTGTGTTTTATGTCGAAAAATAATAATAGCAAGTCATATATACGCCTACTTGCCTTTGAAATGTGCTATATAAATGAATTAGCCTTGACTTGCCTATATACAGCACATTTCGGTGGACTTAACCCTTCAACACCTGGATCACCATCAGTTTTCTTTTGCTGCATTTAGATGCCTCTCATGAGCATTTAAACCTCTGCAACCTGGAAAAATTGGTTTGATTTCTTTGGCAAACATGGGAGGAAAACATTAGAGAGTTTGCAAAAAAATCTCTCACAAAAAACACGAAAATTTTGTAAAAGGTGACCAAAAAAATGACCTGAAAATATTGAGATATTATTAAAAATATCTCAAAGATGTAGCTCTTTAAAGAGGTAGCTCATTTTCTTATTTGTTTTTGTTTCTTACTTTTTAAAAAAAAACAAAACTTTTTTTAAACCTTATTTTAGGTAATTTTTGTTACTTTTTTGCCAGTTTCTTGATGTTTCTTTTTCCTTTTTTTTAAATTATTTATTTATTTATTTTAACTTATTTTCAGGCAATTTTCTTGTAATTTTTTACTTGTTTGTTGCACATTTTTGGGCAATTTCTTGTGGTATTGCTTGTTGTCTTTTGCCCGTTTTCATAGAAATCAAGCCAATTTGCTCAGGTTTCAAAGGGTTGAGACTTATGGTAATCTCGCTGTTGCAATTTGCTTCAGTGGACAACGCATATTTCCAGTCAGGTTAACCTTTGATTAAAAATGTGCCAAACATTATCATATAGGATGTCTTCAAATAAGATGGATGGGACAGAAAATTATTAGTTTATCATTATGGCGTAGGTTTTGTTTCAGGAGGGAGCACAATAGTGAAGCATAATACTCCACGATGCAGCAGTTTTATATGTTTTCAACAAGTATTTCTAACTTTTAACTTTCTAACTCTACGTCCTCCCGGCAGCCGCCGCAGGTTCGATGCCGAACCACGGCCCTTTACTGCATGTCATCCCGCTTTATCTGTCATGTCAATTAAAGGTAAAAATCCCCAAAAATAATCTAAAAAAAATGCTCTGCCACTTTAATGACTCAATGGAGGAGACAAATGCACATATTCGTAAAAAGTCCCCTGAAATCTATACCCATGGTGGCGATCAGAGTTCAGCACGCCTAAAGCTCGTGTTTGTGAATATTCTCATGATTCTGATTCTGAATATGAGCAAAGAAAATACAAACCACATTAAAATAAATGATCACAGTAATAAATAAAAATACAGTGAAGCTGACATGTTTTGCCCCCTGACTGATGAGGTTTGAAACGTCTGATGTTTTTTTCTTTTTTCTGTGGAATCATGGAAATAACACACGCTCAGGAAAAAAAAAAAAACATGCGACAGCATTAATAATGTATCCCAGCATGCATTCTGCATCATTATTCTACAATTTAAATGAGGGTTAAAGCTCACTGCTCTTGTACAAGAGCAATTGGACATTAAAAATACAACAGCAGCATATTTTTCACCAGTGAAACTTTGATTACAACCATTTAGAAATTCAGTTCATGGTCACACAAGACAAAGTTAACCCTTTCTGACCAAGCTCTTGTTACACTGTGGATGACACTGTTGTGGTTTGTTGAACCCAGAAGAAAACAACAGAGCAGCTCTCAGACGCACAGGGGCCACTTTCCTCTCTTTACACTGTTATCAGCAGCGGTGCCCCAGATTTCTTTCATAGGGGCGGCCAGATGAGGCTGATGTGTATTGACTAATACCACCACAGTTAACGTTGTTGTTCCACAATGTTATTATATATATATATATATATATATATATATATATATATATATATATATATATGTGTAGGCCTACTTGTGTTAGATGATTCATTGTTCTTCAAATAAAGGCTTAAAAGGACAAATGTACAGCTTTAACCCTTTGAAACCTCAGCAAACAAGGAGAATGCAATGAGCAACTTATAATACATGGCCAAAAACATGTACCTGAAAATAAGCAAAAATAAATAAATAAATAAAAAAACAAAAACAAACACGAAAATCACTCAAAAAGTGATGAAATAATTTTTTTTTAAATGCTTTTTTTTGTTCTGTAACATAATTTTAAACTTATAATTATAATAAATATCAGTATCCTTTTATGGACTTTTTACATTACAATTATGCGTAACCTCAAGCCTTCCTATTTGTATATTAAGGCTTGAGGTTAGCTGTAGTGACCAAAATCGGGTTTTTTTTGTGCCTGTGTTTTTCTGTGCCAGGTTGTAACTTTTTAGTTGGGCAATTGAACATTGCACTACTGTTTTGGCTTCATTTTTCAGTCCTTGAGGTTTTTGCTTGAAGAATCCAGCAATGTTATCAGTGAGGCCATGGCCCCCCGTAACCCCCCTTTAGGGGCGCCACTGAACATCAGCTAACTTTATTAAATAAGACATTGGGAAAAAAAAATCTTATTTTAAATTGTAGTTTTACCCATATTTTACTGACAGTCCACTTAAAAATGTACCAACAAGTAAAAAAATAAAACGCAGGGAAATTACCTGACAAAGTGCTTCCAATAATTCTGTAAAATAATTTCAAATATTTATTCTAACTCTATTTCACTTGACATTTGACATAATAATTTTCTAAATTATGTTTCTGAAAGTAACCAAAGCAGTTTTCTTATGATTCACAGGTTAGAAAACTTGTGAAAGTTTGTGTGATTGTGGCTCAAGATAAAATGATTACGATCCAGGTTCCCAAGGGTTAATGTCAAACAGCCTAATGTAGCATTCAGTCCAAGGTCATGCACCTCATTCACAAACTTTGCAAATATTGTCCAGTTTCAGATGCGGACACGTGTCGCTTTAGTGTCGCAGCTGTAAGTTCTGCATGCGCCGCTGTAACTGAGATAAAGTGAGGATAAAGGGTCGGTGTGCAGTTCGGCTGACGCTCACTTCGCTCCCTCCGCCGTGAACATCTCTCTCTCTCCTCTGGACTCTTCAGAGTGCAACCTGCGTGATTTTAAAGCAAAATGGCGACAGTGTGAGCAGAGGGGGAGTAACCGGGTCAGGCGCAAAGACAAACTTGAGGACACGAGTGTCCGTCCTGAGGTAGGTGTTCAGTGTCTGCTGTGTGGTTTGATGTGCGCAGGGATACGGCGTGTCCAGGCGCGGTCATTAGTCAGCGTGTGTCGCTGTGCGGGAGAAAAACACCGCAGTGACCGAGGAGCGGAGCTGCAGCCAGCCCTGAACTTCACCTGCCTCAGTGTCGCTGCTCAAAGACGTGAGAGTGTCTGTGTTTGAGGCTGAGCGCAGAGCAGCCGGCTGTCGCTCAGGCTGCCAAAACCAAGGCACAGATGGTGCAGGCGGCTCCACAGTCCGTTTGTGGAAAAGAGCCGTGAACTCTGAATTAGAGGAAGTTGATTTGTACATCGATGATTTTCTGCTGATGCAGAGCTGCACGCCTGCATAGTAAAAATTTAAGTTTTATATATCTGCCTTCCGTCCAACTTTAACCCATTGAAACCTGAGGAAAATTGGTTATAAAAAAGGATAGTCAATAAGTAACTAGTCAATAAGCTAAAAAGTTACCTGAAAACAAGCACAAAGAAATGTGAAAAACAAAAATAAACCAGAAAATGACCCAAAAAAACTGCTGAAAATGGATAAATTAAACATAATTATAAATATAGTTTTCTTGACAATTTCCTATTTAAAAAAAATTCAGGTCATTTTCTTCTCACCTTTTACTAATTTCTTGCAAGTTTTGGGACATTTCTTGTCAAGTTGGTCATTGCTGGTCACTCTTCCCTCATGTTTGAAAGAAATCAAACCAGCTTGCTCTGGTTAAACAGCTTATGAAAGGCGTCTGAAGGCAGCACAACAAACTGATGTTGATCGAGATTTGAAAGGGTTAAATTCCCCATTAGAAACACAGAGTGACTTTGAGAGTGAGGTAATGTGTGGCCTGTATTGTAATTGTATTGTAAGACCTGTATTGTATGGAAGCTGTTAAATGCCAAAAGTATTGCCAGTGGCCATGCAGGGGTGGAATTGAGTTTAAGAGGTGAGACGGACAGTCGGCGAGTTTCCATTAAACAGATGTAAAAGTATGCACGCAGGTGCTGAACCAAACATGAGAGAAAAGTAAAAGGGCAAAAATGTGTGTATATGTGTATATATATTTGACACTGTGGAGGTTGCAGGACATCGATTGAATGTTTCATTGCATATTTTTTCATCAGATTATGAGAATCAGGTACGATACAGATGTTTATACACATATTTACACTTTTTGTGTGATTATGCATTTATTTATTGATATTTATTGATGTACCTTGTTCATGTAATTGGTCACATGACTCTTCACAGACTTATTTGAGATGGCGTCTGGCAGTGTTAATCTACTCTGATGAAGAGCGGTTGTGCTTGAAACATCACTTTGGTGCATTAATAAAGGTTTCCATTAACCCTCGAATTCTGCTAATAGATGTTACAAATATGAAATACGCCTAATGGGAACATGTGAATCTCAGATAAACTCCCATTTATCGCAAAAAAAGTTTTAACCCTCAGTTGAGGTGGTATTTCAGGCAATTCGAAAAAGCCATATTTCGCAAAGCTGCAATGGAAACACTTTTTTTTTTTGGCTTTAACAGGTCACATGATGTATAACAACGAGTCAAAGAATCACTAAGACAGGTTTTATTGCATCACATAACTCTAAGAAAGTTGAGCGGGTCATCTGGAAGTTTTGAATCCACATTTCCTCTGTGAAATGGACTACATTTCACAGAGGAACTACTGGTGGACTACATCTCCCAGAAATCCCTCATACGTGGCCGCTCCCACGTATAAGGAGCTCACCTTTCCATCATAGCTCCATAACACGTCTACGTGGCCTCGGATTGGAAATAATGACGGCTAGCACGGTGGCTGCAATAGAAATAAAGCTGCTAATGTTTTGAACATCCGTCGCCATGGTTACTGGGATGTTATCATGAGAGGAGAAGTCACACAGCATCACAGTAAATATGAAGTATATGTTTGCTAAAATGTAATGTGCCAACATAAAGCAATTGGGGCTGCACGTCTCTATTTTGTTATGTGCAGTTCAATGTTTTGGTGCAGCTGTTCCATCAAATAGATTCTTGTTGTCACATGATATTAACCCTTACAGACTATCTGATGCATTTTATGCGCTTTTCATTCTTCATTTTTTGATAATTTTGGCTGTGTTCATGCAAATGGCATACATTTCTGGAAAGATTGTGTGTTTTTGTTTCATCCGTGAATTTCCAGCTCAGCTCCTGCAATAAGTCTAAAATACACTGTGGAAACTAGATAGTTAGATTCTGTTCTGGAAATTTGTAGTTAAGTACAACACTGAGCCAACAGTTGTCTTTCTGATAGTTTAATTCAAGCGTTTGCAAACGGACCCCTGCTCTCTCCAGCATGAGACCACACAGTAAGGAAGGGCCCAGAGCAGAGGAAATGCAGGAATAAAGTGCATTATCTTGACCTGGTTACTCTTTGTCCTTCAAACAGGAGAAAGACAAACAAAGACATGGTTTATCACACAGTATACGTCATCATGCACAGTACAGAGAGAACAAGGATTTACACCAAAAGATCAACACACAGTGGTTCGTCACAAGACACTAACAATATGAAAAAAACAGTTTTACTCATTATGATATAATAAAGAGAGAGATGATGATGAGAAATGAAAACTCCCATTACAATTCAGACTGTTAAGGTCAAAAAATGCTCCACTGAAACCCATTCAGACTAACATTTTTGATCCCACAGCCATCAAAGATAAAAACATGACTTGTATTATTTCTGGGCCATTCTGGGCTTTTGACTTGGAATTTGTCATTTTTACAATTTTCCACCTGATAATGTCTTTTTTTAAAACTATATTTAGCATATGGAGAAAGTACACGTTATTTCCACTAGGTGACCTGTCACTATCAATGTTGCTGCAAATCACTGACATATCCCAGGCTTTTTTTTTCATCTAAAAACATAGCAGCTTTTTTTTATCCTTATTTTGAAAAATGCATTTTGTGTGCAGAGCGATACGCGTGAGTATTTGCCACTGCACAAAAAATAATAATGTATAAAAATCAACATTGCTGTTAATCACTGACAGACTGAAAGATGAAAAAAGGAATAAACTTATCATGAAGTATATTGAAAATAATTCTTTTTTTTTCATCTAAAACACAGTGGCATCATGACAAAAAAAACACCCTTGCATTTAAAGGGTTAAAATTCTGAAAATTACTGAATATTTGATATTCATGATTAGGGATAATGTTGCTTGAAAAATAGTTAAATGAAAGTAGAAAATAGTATTAATAAATGATATTTTTATTGCCTGATTTTGTGCACAGAGTGATGTAAGTGTGTGTAATATTAAAGCAGGCCCTAAGGGTTAAAATAAAACATATATTGTGTGCATAAACTGCATTTTCTGCTCTTATATGTAACCTGTCTGCTTGGATTTGAGACAAACTCAGTCAGCTATCTATTTCAGTGTTGTCCACTCATCATATCAATAATCTGTAAAACATAAGTCACCTTCCTTCTGTATCTTTTGCAAAAGCCTTTATGAATTTCATCCACCATTAAACAAAGTAATCCACCGCCAAGATAACAAGCACAGCAGCAGAATTAGGAATGTTTCTCCTGCACACAGCCAGTGTGTATCATAAACTCATATCCGGGTTATGAGCTCAGGAGGTTTTGTGAAATCAAAGTGCGGACCTACATAAGTGAGTCCACGGCTCCCTGCAGGAGTCTGAGGACGAGCTTACACGGATACAGGAAGAAGTCAGTGGCAGCTTAACAGGCGAGTGCAGGTTTTACTGCATCCGTGTACCACAGAGAGTAATGGAGTCAACCGCTCCACTAAATAAATCAGATGGCTGAGGCGTGTTATCCACAAATTGATTATATGTCACTTGCCAAGGTCAAATATTTTAACCAGGACGCCTGAAGTCCCTGAATGCTCGGCATAGCAAACAGTTCTGTGTCCTCCGTCGGCCCGGCCGGCTGCTTACACAGCTATAAATGAAGACACCGGGGACTACTTAAATGGGAGTACACTGTCCTGAATTAGCAGCTCAGCTGAGGAGCAGCTGCAGAGATGAGATATTTTAGTAATCAGGTGGATCTACCAAGAACATCGAGGTCTGCAGGAACACATCAGAGGTGAGGAAATCAGGGCGGCGCGTTTTCGTGGAATCACACCGGCTTAACTGCAATTCATTAAATTGTCTGCATCAAATTAATAGCTATCACAGTTGTTTCTCCTGGTGATGAACACATTGAGATGTTCAGATTCTCACTCATATGACATGAAAATATAAATGTCAGTTCAACTCAGAGCTGCGAGCAGAGATTATTTTCATTATCGTGTTTAATCGTCGGGAAATAGTGAAGAAAAAAAAGTTGTTGCAGTTTCCCAGAGACCATGATTATTTCAGTAAATGCTTGTAAGTCAGTTTACTACAACAGAAAATCTGCAACTATGAGAAGCTGATACCAGAGATATTTTTGGCATTTTGTATATAATGTAATCTTTCATTGAACGAGTAATTGATCTTGTAATCTGTATAAGGTTTACCCTGGACTGCTTTGTCAGGCCTGGTGTTACGCACCGAAAAAACCCTAAAACAGACGCCACGCCTGCTTATTGGCGTGGTTGACTTCAGCCTGATGCACCGGGGATCAACAATTTCATTATTATTTGTGTTCAAATTTTTGTTCACTCTGTATATTAACGCTAGTAGTGAACTCGAGGAGAGGATGTCTGAACAAACTGTGTTTAAAAAACAAAGCACTTTGTGAGCAAAGTGTGCAGATTTCCCTGCTGCACTCTCACCACAGCATCATTCTCCTCTACAATCTTTATTTTGGCTCAGTTGAGAAAAAAGTGAACATATTGCATGCGTGGTACACAGGTTTTTCTTTTCAGATGGTGGCGCTGTGGTCATTTAGCTGACCTTTGACCTTCTTTGCCTTTTTTTTCGCTGTAGTCATTTAAACCTGCTCTCCCATATTCTGGCAGTGAGAGTGAAAACACTTTGGACACATCCTTACGTCACAGCTCGCCATAGTTGATTGAGGAAAACAAAATGATCTGCAAAAGGTGTTTTATTTTGAAATTTGACAGGATTTGCTGCCTGTGACTTCCTGCATGATTTATTTGCAGCTTGAAGCAGCGAGCCCCTCCCTCACCGCAGCCTCAGTCTGTGATCGCCGCAATAAAACGTCACACAGCCGACACAAAATGACTTATGTCCCCATCAGTCATCGGACTTATAGCTGATGGGACTGATGATGAAGTAAGACAAAAATAACATTTAAAAAATAAATAAAAAATAAATTAATAAATTCCTGTAAATCAATTAAACAGTTAATCAACTGTTCATTTCTAATCTGATCTTGCTGGAATCATACTTTCTTGTGTCCTTGTGTGGATGTTTTTGGGGTTTTTTAAATACTGTCCTCAGCTCTTAGTTTTGGATCCCAAACAGAATCTGAATGTGGAGGGACAGATTCCCCGAGGCGGGGTGTGTCAGATGTGATCACGAAATCTCACTGAAACCTAAAATGTTTTTAAAGAAAGTCACACTGATCTGTGCAGCGAGCAGCTTTTTACTTCATTGGCCAAGTTTGGGAACACATACAAGGAGCTTGCCTCCTTTTTTTCACTCTCATGTTTGGAAAACAAAGTTAAGAACATTTTCTTACTATTTTTCTGTCTTTTGCAGGTGTGTTTCCTCAGAGCCATGAGCTGCACTCAGCGCTTCATCACAGACCGGTAAGCACACATTCCCTATTTTCCACTTCATCTTGTTAAACTTCCTGCATAATTACTGAGATGCACTCTGTCGAATCTGACAAACACAGGTGGAGTTAGTCGGATATTTTGTTTTATTAGAGGTGTTATGATCCAGACAAGAATCACAACAAGGTGACCCGCCGTGAAGCGGCACAACTCGTCTCAAATCGCCGCTGAGCTGAAACGATGAAAGGTGAAGTTTTTCAAAAAACAAGTGTTGATTGTGTTTTAACCGAAAAGCCAGAAAACGCGTGTTGCGTGTTGTCTGATGATCTCATTAGTATTATCGTCATTATAGTCACAACGGCAGAGCATAAACCCAAAATGTGACCGGCTCTGAAGAGGTGTTATCACTCAGAGGCACAGTTGTATGTCTTCTTACCGGCTTAACACCTGAAACTGTAGCTCAGACGTGTGAAATGCTCTGAAACTATAGCTGGGTGTGATTACCAGTCAAATTAAATCTGAGATGTCAGTTACACGTGTCAGTGCCTCCACTCCTACACTTGGCAGGTTTGAGGGAGTGACAAGCCGGCTGTTGATTATTCTCCTGTGTGAAACAGAATCACCGACTCACAACGAGTGTTTACCATTCGCCGCTCTGTATTTTAATCTTCTGAAAATGAGAGTCACTATTGTGATTTTTTTATGCTGAAATTGTCAGCACATTGAAACTGAACCATCATCATCAGATCAGTTCGAGCTCTTTCGAGGTTTTACAGATTTTATTCACACACATCATTCTAGATAACAGTTTTTCAGCCTAACTGTCTTATAGTTTAATGCTGGTCATTTCTTTACTTTTCACATACAGGTTTATAATGAACGTAACATGATTGTTATTTTCCACTCAAAAGACTGATATTTAACCCCTTGAAACCTGGAACGACATCATTTTTCTCGTGCTTTTGTCAGATGCCCTTCACATGCATTTAAACTTTTGTACCTTGAGCAGATTTGTTTGATTTATTCTAAAAAACATGGATAAAATGAGCAATTTCACCACAAGACAACTGAAATTTAGTTCTATGAGAGAGATTCTGAGAAGATAATATTAAAAAATAGGGAAAAATTACCAAAAAAATAATTTTATAATTGTTATTATTTTAATTATTAAGTATTTTAATATGCATTTATTTGCCTTTTTTAACCATTTTTCTGGTGGTTTTTTTTGCTACATTTCTTGATTTTAATTTTTTTTTATGTAGTTTTGGGTAATTTTCTTAACTTTTTACCAGTTTCTTGCTATTTTTTGGCGATTTCTTCTTTCTGACTTGTATCTGTGCAAAGTGTGTCAAGTTTGGATTTTTTCACTGCAGTACTGCAACTATCACTGCCAAAAAAAACATCTTAGCAGATATTTTATGTTTCATAAACATTTACGGTGTGTCAGCCACTGACAGTTAACCTACAAGCTAGCATGCTAACAGCAACATGAACAGCTTATTGTCGTTTTTGGTGCACGACAGACTCTTTACCAGAGTCCGGGTCTGAGACTCAAACACGTACGGCTGAATCTCGCCAGTGTTTCCTCTAATGCTAATGCTAGCCTTCTTTATGCACACTGCTCTTTTACTGGTCTAGCACAAGACGAGACGAGAAAGCAAAAACCCACTACGAGCAGCAGTGGTGGTGATTGGCGGTCAGAGGCCGGATCCAGATCCAGAATTTCTCAATGAAAGAAAGAGTAGATCTGCTTTTAGCCTTATGTGGTTAAACCATGTGAAACAAAATATGAATCATATCAGAGTATTTTGACATGCAAACGAGTTAAGGGGGGCACTTTAATAACAGTCAACGAATAGTTAACTATTTTAATTATCATTCTCAAAGAAATATGCCAAACATATCCAAAGTCCTGCGTCTCAGTTGTGAAGATTTGCTGAATTGTTTTTCTCATAGTGCTGACAAAGAAAGTGATCTGTTCTGTTCTGCACCATAAGAGACCGTGACAACATCTCCTCCTGGTGTGGGATTTCTTGCCACTTTGTGCACATGACGTCACATTTCGTAACCTGGCGAGTTTCATTTGAACGCAGCACAAGTGTCTCTGGATTGGACAAAACAAGCTGGAAGATGTCCCCTCGGGATACAGCCAATTGTGATGGTCATTTTACTGTTTTGTGACACTTAACTGACCAAACAAATCAATTAATTAATCCAAAAGATACTTTTACAGCTGATTAGTAAAAGTAAAGTAACCATTAATTGCAATCTTGTTTTTGTTTTTTATCCTATTTTACAGTGCAGAATAAATTTAACACACTGCTCACTTCACTTTTTACACAAATACAAATACATAAATACAGTGAAAATTTAAAAAACAACAACATTTAGTATGCTGCAGTAGTATAAAATGTACATGGCATGCAGTTTAAAGAGAATAGTACGACATGGACACCCTAATATGTTCACAATGCCAGTATAGGACTCCTCATTTTTTATAGATTTGGACTTTTGGAGCCTTTTTTTGTTCGCTCTGTTTCATAAAGTTACACATTTTGAATCCACATGTTGCATGAGGAAGAATCAGGTTTAAACCTCTTTTTCCTGTGCTGTATTCAGACGCCCTGCACAGTATTTAAACTTTTGGAACCTGAGCAAAAAGGTTTAATTCTCCTTAAAAACACGAGGAAAGGCAATGAACAAATTGGCAAAACGTAAATTAATAATGTAACGGAAATTAAATTAATGTAAAAAAAAAATAAAAAAGAGGGAAAAATATTAGAAATTAGCAAAAAAGGTGTGTATGTATATATATTATTGATATTGTTATATTATTATTATTGTTATTTTTATTTTCAAGCATTTTTTCCAGGTCATGTCCTTCTTTGTTTATGTTTTTTACTTTTCTTTTTTTTGTGCTAAGTTTCGGGTAATTTTGCTCATTGCCTTCTTCTTGTGCTTTTGAATGAAAACAAGCTGTTTTTCTCAGATTTCAAAGGGTTAAGAATCTAAATGTAAGACATTTAATTGGCCACCACAAGGATTAATATCAGCTCACACTAAAACTTCAGCTCTCATATTTGTTTGCATTTTCCTGCTTCAGTTTATATCAGTGATCATTCACTGCTGCTGCTGATCACACACTGCTGCACTCCCTTCCTTAATTTGTGACAGCAGCTCTACAGAGCGGGATTTGCAGAAACATATTTTGGATGAATTTACAGGGATCAGGGTTTATTCTCTGGTTTTGATTCTCTGACGCACGATGCAGCCTGATGCGAAAAAAAGCTTCTGAAGCCAGTTTATATCATGACAGCATCCAAAAATGTTTCTATTCTCTTTAGTTTTGGATATTTCTCATGCTCACAAACCCTGAATTTACACGTGAATTTAGTGGCGCTCTGCTTTTCAAAGAGTCATGGGAGTGACTTCTTTTTTAGAGGGGAATTTGTTTGAAAAGAGAGGCAGATTTCAGCCTTTTAAATCTCCGAGGCCGGCAGGTGAGACTGCTTTGGTCCATCAAAGGATGAGCGAAGCACAGAGTCATGAGCTGCAGATGTCCACAATCCGTCCGGCTGCTCGGCCTCTGCACATCAAGCCTCCTGTTTCGCTCCGGTTATGGACCGTTTCCTCCACTAAGGGGCAGAATATGATCACTGATGCGCTCAGCCGTGGCTCAAAGGAGGAGGATGCACTGAAAAGCAGCTTCAGTTTAAAGTGGCCCGTGTTATCACATTACACTGAATAGATGCTAATAAAAGGATTGACGCATGCACACAAAGAAAAACTTTCAACTACAAGGAAAAAACAAAATGTATCAAAATATATATGCAGTGATGACTAAAAATGTACCGCTTTATTATCATAATGATAATATATTTTGATAATTGCACCAAAAAATGAGTAAACTCATGATCAAATCTAAATTTCAGCCGTTTTTGATGTATTTTAGCTCTGATCCACCCAGGACCGTCAAATCTTATCCCTCTGAACATTTCACAAGTCCAAACAACCTCTATCTTTGAGGGTTCGGATTAGCGAGCTTCCACAGTACACGAGCTGCGAGGCGGCTAACCCTTTCTGTGATACCTATCTGAGGTTGAGCTCAGCACTTTCCTCATTAATTTCCCACTTATTCTCGGAGTTGGATGTGATATTTTAGAGATTTGAGCGCGCGGGGCACAGGTTAGGCGCAATTATGCTGACGGAGGGCTTTTACAGCTGTGCTCAATGAAATGTGGAGTGTAGGATTAGACATGTAGAAAGTTATATAGTGATTAACCTTCATTTGAGTCCCCTCGGTGATCTCCAGAAGGCAAATCCTCCTGCTGTCAGGTGTATTTCTGCACCTTGATAAATGACCTTCAAAATGATAGATCGAGGCATTCCTGCTTCGTCTTATGCTTTTGAAGCATTTGTTTGCCCTTTCAGGCGGTTCAAATGCTTCCTTAAACTACATACCGCTTCGATTTCTTTCAGCTGTTCTGCCGTATTGATTCACAGAGAACCTTAAGATCTCCCGTTTAGTTTTTGACCACTAGTCTGCGCTATGGAGCACAGCACAGCTCTACAAGACACCTTTAACATACTAATATGGTATGTTTTGTTGCCTTTAACCCTTTATAACCTGGATTGATATCAGTTCTATTGTGCTGTGTTCAGACACCTTTAACAAGCATTTAAACCTTTGAAACTTTATTTCTGTTGAAAACATGATAAATGTCAGGAAAACTGGGGAAAAAATACAATAAATGGTTAAATGTGACAAAATGACTGTAAAATAAGCTGTGAGGAGATTATTAGATATTAACCCCAAAAAAGGCAAAAATGTCCAGAAAATATAATTCTATTTTTTAAATTATTTTACAGAAAAAAAGTGCATTTTATTTTATTTTATGCACTTTCCTGTGGTCATATCCTTGTCCCTTTCATTTATTTTTATTTTTTTATTTTTCCTTTTTTTGGGCTTTTTTTTTCTTAAGTTGCTTATTGCCGTCTTTTCATGTTTTTGAAAGAAATAAAGCCAATTTGCTCAGTTTTCCAAAGGCTAAAGGGTACTCAGGTCAAGTATCTGTCACCACCTTGTGGAAACTTGTCATGAAATTTTGGCTGCAGGTGTCATCTATTGATGATTTTTGGTGTTTGTTCGCAAGAAAAATATTCCAGTTGGTGAGATTGTTTACATTAATTTACTTTTTTCACAGATTAAAGTTTTTTTTAATAGTCAGTGATCAGACAGTTGTTAAATTTTCTGCCAATTTTTTGTATTTTCATCAGGTTTTCACGTCTCCATGTGCCATCTGTTGGTGATATTTGGTACTGTATGAAATTGTTGTGCTGTATTTATTACAGTATTGCATTAACTAATGAAATGACTGAAACTACTGAAAAAACAAATCTGTGTTTATAAAGATTTTTCTGTTGGATTTCTTTAACTGGTTTGTAGTCACCAGTCCAAAATTTGAAATAATATATTATTTGCTTGCATTGCGGTGTGAATGCAGTTGTGGCTTCATCTATACAGAATAAGATGTTTGTTCAGGTACAAGGAAACCAGAAGTGCTTTCCGATACTGCAAAATAATCTTCATCTCAACAAGTCATTAAGGCCCTAAAATGTAGATATAAGTAAAAACTGCAATGTTTGACTAAAGTTAATAAAGTGAGGAGAAATTTGTTTTTCTTCTGCAAATTTTTGTATTTTTAGCAAGTTTCCAGCTGCAGGTGCCATCTGTGGGAGACATTTGGTACTGGAGAGGGTTTGTTGTGCTGTTTTTATTATAGCAACGATTTAACAAATGCTACAAATCAAATGCTCCAACAAAAGTAAAATTTAGATTTGTTAAGATTTAAAGGGAAAAATCAACCCCTAAAAAGGGTGTTTTTTTATGCAAGAAAACAAAAAGTGCATTCAGGCAACACAAAAAAACCCTCACCATGTTACAAATGACTGTTTCTCAATGAGTCCTAAAAAATTATTTTTTTTCGAAGCAAAAAAGATTTGATTTTTTTTGACATATATTTCTGCTCAAATTCTCTTTTTTCATTAATTATCTTAAAATAATTGTATGGAATTTAAAAACAAGACACAATCAAACAGATTTCTGCACCAAAATCAAGAAACAACACTTGATTTTAGAGTTCCTGACACAACCTTTTATGTTAAAAAATAATGTTTCCCCATTAACTGATTTTTTGCTTATTTAAAATAATAATAATTTTGTGGGCAGGAGGATTTTCATTGTGTGTTTGAACACTTTGTCATGTAGGTTTGTTTTGAATGTGATGTCAGCTGCTGAAGGGAAATCCTGACTTCATCTTCAGTAAATGTTCTTTTCTACCAAGAAACTGAGAAAAAAACTGCTAATTATGAAGAAAAAAATAATGAAGCTGAATTGTCACAGTTGTTAGGCACCATTTAATTCATTAAATACACTGATGCCATAATTTTCTAGTTATTATGCAAAGATATTTAACACTATTATGGTTTAAATTTATATTATTTCATGTCACGACATCCTAATCACCGCTTTTCCTCAAATGCAGCATGATTGACGAATGCTGTCGTGTTTTTCCTGGGGTTTTTTCTTGATGCTGCAGAAAGCTCTTACAACAATGGCGCGTCCCTCCCTCGCCCCCTCCAAGAAAGGACATTTTTGAGCCTCTTTGATTTGGCCCGATTTGTTTTGATGTGAGGAGTGAGTGGTTTTTAAAATCTCCTTAACTCCCCAGGCCTGGCCCAGCCTCCCACAGGGCTAATGACCGCAGCCTGGCCCGTGTTGAATAATACAGACGCTGGCGAGTGTTAGTGGGGAGGAGGGCAGAGGGGTTAGACGTGGGCCCTCCTCCTACAGTACACCTCCATTGATAAGATTGTATTAATTGGTATGAATAGAGAGGGTTTTCTCCCTCTCCTTGTATACATTTACCATTATACTCATTAGCTTCCCGTTGCCTCCCAGCGAGTTTCTCCTTCACATCCCCCGGGGTCTCCTGGGAGGCAATTTGCATCTCTCCATGGTGTCCCTCTGGGGTTATTGAGGAAATATTAGCCCCTTTTCTTCTGTGGCCGACCCTTTGATTTATTTGGAGCTGGGGCTGATAGAGTGGCACTCACATGTTAATGACTGGCGCCTGATACAGGCCCCCGGTGCAAGACGACTCATTGATCGGGGTTGAAAAGGTACAATTGACAAGCAGCACTGAATAATCGTCTTACATGCGCGTGTGTGTGTGTGTGTGTGTGTGTGTGTGGACCTTGGGAAATGACAAGGGAATCCCACTGCTGTCAAGGCTACCGCGCTCAAGCTGTCCACTTTTCCTGATAGAGTTGGATAAATAGGCTTTTGTGGGCCTCTGAATTCCTCGTGACTTTTTGACAGCAGCAGTTTTGGCATTTTCTCGTCAGAGGTTTCTTTGTTCGCGACACGCCCTGCTGCTCATGTCATCTCTTTGACCCCGTGTGATCATGGCAGTGATTATTTTAGCTACTTCTCGCTCTCTAAACCCAATCAGAAGCCACTTTCACACTGCCCGTTCAAGGCGGGAATATTGCACCATTATGCTGCCGGTTCTGCTTATAACAGGATTCCCTCAGTCATGGAAAACCTGGAATAGTCATGGAACCAGTAAAAGTCATTGAAAGTTATGGAAAAATCATGGAAATGTTTTGAGTGAAATTAATCAAATTACATTGATGTAACATAACGGTAACTATATTTTGGACAAAAGACAGGCCTAATGTGGGTCAGAGTGTGACAATGTTTGTTTATGTTATGTTTTTGTTTATTTGTTTATTATGAAAGTTTCTTCATTTTCTCCCCACGTTCCATCTCTCCAGTCATGTTTGCCAAATATAATTTTGGCTTTTTTTTTTTGCAGTTTTTACAGAAAACTGTTTTTGTTTGTTAGAAAAATTACTTTGGAAGGTATATTGTCTTAAAAATTTTTCAGTGATTTTTTTTACCTTATATTTCTGAGAGGCATGTGAAAACAAATCACAAAAATGACACCATTTATTACATCCAGAAACTGTAAAAACAGAAATTACTGTTGGATTTTCACATTTTCAGCAGTCCTTGAACATATCACATGACATGATAAAATTCTGTTTGCATAGAGTTTGAATCTTACATGTTAAGAAACCGCTAGGCAAGTGGGGCAAGAAAAAAACATTTTGGGGTCCTTGAAAAGAGCCTATGCTGCCGCCTACACGCTTGGCCACTCCGTTGTGAGCATATATACTTGTGCAGTGGTGTTTCTGTGTGGCTCAACAGTCAGACCTCCAAAACGGTGGTCGGCCGAATTTCTGTGAAGGGCTTTAAAGTTTGATTGATTGAAAACACTCCCAAAACACACTAAACAAGGCGTAAAAGTAACAACATTAAGCTGTAGTGCACAAATTGGCTTAATAATAACTCACAAGATTCACAGACGAAACACTAATACCAAACATGTTATGTCAGCAGATTCAACATGCTAAAGTTATTAGCACAAGCCCGTGGAATTTTACATTGTATACATTTGCCTAGCAGCTAGCAGAAATTTTCTCTCCTTATATGAAGCCAGAAACAACAGCAACATTTAACAAAGGTGCCATTACAAACATTCTGCTTAATTACAACTCAAGAGGTTTACTGAAAAATGAATTGTCTAATACTACACACATTTTCTCAACAATTACAACATGCTTAAGTTATTAGCATAATCCTATGGCAATTTACATGGCATAAATTAGCCTAGAGGCTAGTTGAGATCACACAGGAGACCTAAACTGCCATTGTGTGGGGGCTTTACTGTCTTCACAATTCATTGTGTCATATTTGTCATATGAAAAAAAAAAGTGCTGAGGGAAATCGTGTTCAGCTTACCAAAAATATACAGGAGGTCTGTGTTACCACCAGTGGTAACATTTTCTTGAGAGATGCACGGCAGGCTACAGTTTGTGTTATGGTGCAGAGCCTATGCTGTTAGCAGTTAACAGATAACTCAAAGAAGAAAAACAGCTGTTGAAAACATCTGCAAATTGGAAAAACAATGAGGTCCAGGAGCGTCTTACCCTCCGAGCAGTGGACGAGATCAGCCGTAAAATAAAAGGGACGTTAAAGATTGTTGTTACTGTTTATAAAATGCTGCAGACGGTCTGTTATATGTCACGAGAGGTCAACACAGATGTGTTTAACGTCACATCTGTCACACCTGTTTTGGTTGCTTGCTATTTAAAGTGCGATATACATGAGATTTTGGGCTGTCTCAGACTAAAGATGACCATCGTGACAGAAACTTGACGATATCTTTGGTCGTGGCTCTAAAACGGTGGTCCTCACGCGGTGAGAGGTTCAAGGACGGCAGTTGTCACAGTCGTGATAAAGTTATGACAGTATCAGAAATTTAGTGTTAGAATCTCGCTGTGTGACTTTTGTTACGACCTACATCTACTAACCAACCGATAGAAATGCAGCATGAAATGACGCACTGATCAGCACGACTCTGCTAAATGTTAGTCGATGTTTAGCAAAATTGGCTTCCCAGGTTGGCATCTTTTCCCCAGCAAGGACCGCACATTTCCTCCTTTTAATTCGACTTTTTCCGACTCGCATGAAAGCCACTAACGCGAGGGCTCCATGATGTTTGTTTACATTTTTCTCTGACCACTACAGCGGCGAGAAAGACTGACGCATGATGAGGATGTTTGTTGTTGAGTATTGACATCGATGGACGTGCGTCGATGGTGTTGTCTTCGTGCAGTCTGCATACGTCAAACTTTTTGTCATACTCACATACTATGTCGCAGAGTGTAGCTGCACTATACTTGAAATATTGCAAAAATCTCACATCTGTAGGAGGCTTGAAATCACACAGTGGAGCAGAACGATGCCGCTGTCGTTTAGTTTGGTGTGAAAACGCAAAGGAGGCGTAAAGACGGGACTTTGTAGCAGCCATCTCCATTAACGCCACACTCGATCCACTCTCTGTTTCGACTTGTTTGTCCCGCTCTAATAATAGAACTCAAGGTGACTACTGAGGACTCACATTGGCTGCCATCACGAGGCCTCTGCTCCCTGCGTCTCCTCCCCTCTCTGCTCCTGCTGAGGCGCACTCATATTATGTTTTAAAGAAAGATAATGAGAGATTTCATCCTAATACCTGCGATACTTGACATGCCTCCGAATTTAAGCTCACTGATGTCTGCTCAGCAATGTGGAGCCTGTCCTCAATTTGGAGAGCAGTTTGACACCGACTCCCTTTCATCTGAATGGTCACATGTCGACAGCAAAGCGGCGGCAACAAAGTTTGATATATATTTCTTTTTTTTTCTCCATCTCGACTGAAGAGGGAAGCCTAATCATAGCAACAACTCCTGCCTTGCTCTGTATTTGTGTACTCTCAGTTATATGGTAATAATAACATTTAATAAAAGTCAACATCCTAACCGCCACTAAACCAAAATACCCGCCGCTGCATCTCCTCTGCATACTTATAACAGATTAGAGGTTATGTATATCAATTGCGTGGCTCATGCATATTGTTATGAAGGAGAAATGCGAGAAATGGAAATGTGCCATTTCAACGAGGCGGCGCAGCTTGCCAAAAGTGGGCAAGTGGGTAGCGCTGGTGGAGATGGCCGGGTTTGTTTTCCTCTCAGTGTTGGGAGATGAGAAGTCGTGTATCTAAACAGAGCAGATATGATGTTTATGAGAGCCATCTGCTTTGGCAGCCCTCCTGTGCCCGCTGCCCTCCTCAACGTGAGAGCCGCCTCATTAAAACCGTCACATGCCTGAGAAATTTCCAACTGCTGTTTTTTTTCTTCTTCCACCCCTTTAAAAGGAGTAGAGTTTAAAACTAACAAAGCCTTGGGAAATCCCCATCAGACATCCCTCCCTTAATCCATTTAATTTTGAAAGGTATTGTTTAAAGCTTTAAAGTTTATATCGTTTAATCCCCCTCCAACACTACGGGCAGCAAATGAGGCCGTGTCAGCAGCTTGAACAGATATAATCTACTCCACACAACAGAAAATCCTCCTTCAAGACAAGGTTGCATGGGTTTCCTGTGAACTCGCTGTTTGATGTTTCTACCTGCTATTGAACATGACTTCTGTCTTAACCCAACTGTCACTCGCTCCCTGTCCCCTTTTATCACTCCGAATGTTCTCGCTTCACCTTTTTTCATCACTAAATCTACCATCACAGCCATTTCACTCATTCTCCTCTTTCGGGGGAGGGGGTAGAGGAGAACTTTGTTGTGGGCAGGTTCAGGATGTCTTTTGCTGGTGTTGAAGCTCGGACAGAGGGCAGGGTTGGTTTTTTTGGTTTGTGATTCTGTCTCGTGTTGTTCAATGCACGACTTGCTGGACAGTTTGTAAAATACACTTATTCATTTTCTTGCTTAGAGTTACATCTAAATATCAATACCACTCTAACGAGCTCAATATGAAGCTACAGCCAGCAGCTCGTTAGCTTAGCTGAGCATGCGGCCTGACTCTGTCCTGTGTTGACAAAGTATGTGTATCACATAAGGCTGGGCGATATGGCTTGAAAATAATATTGCAAAACCGTGAGGATTAATTCACTGTGAGCGGGCAACAAACCAACAGCTCTCCAGTTCATATATTACTAATATTTACAAGTTGCACTGGTGCTCCGTGGATGCAAAATGTGACTAAATAGTTGCAATGGGAGCTCTGCAGATACAAAGACACGCCTCCCCTGCTCACGCTACCACCACTACCACTCATTAAAATAGACTGTTTCCAGCGCAATTAAATGTGATGATTGATTCTTTGTAAGCTGGAAACAAACAAACAACTTTCCAGTTCAGATATTTATAGTATTTTTAAATCGCACTAGTGGCAAAATGTGACTAAATAGTTACCGTCTGGAGCTCTGCAAAAGCCCTGTGTGTGTGTGTCTGTTAGAGGCAGAGAGCCATAGAGGAGAAAGCAAGAGAATGGAAACGCTGGTGGCTTATAAATACGACATGACAATTCATACTCGATGTCTGCGATATAGTCATTTTATATATCGCATGTATAACAAGCAACAAGCAACAACTAACACTGCAGCTAGTACTCTTAAATGGGGTCTCCACTGGAGGGTAATAGTCGTATCGCTGCTTCTTCCAGCTTTCTCTGTATTTCCTCTTCACTGACGTTTTCTTCACCTCATTGTATACTGTATGTAGTAAATTGAAAGTAATTCATTTATTGTGTTTTTTTTTTTTATCTAAAAACATAGAGGTATCATGAAAAAAACTGGCATTTCTGAAAATTAATGAATATATATATAAAATATTATTAATGTATTTTTTTAAGCTTGATTTGGTAAAGCACATTTTATGCACTGAGCGATACAAGTGTTTGTTATATTAAAGCGGGCCCTAAGGATCAGATACCATATATAGTGAGATTATTTTCCTGGATTTTGGCTGGATTTTTTTGTGCAGTTACAAATGTCAATTGGATTTTTTATTAGATTTTCTTGATCTCGGAACACAACATGGAGTTTCCTGTTTCACTTAAGTTCTCTGTTATGGAGACTGCCTGTGTATCCTGTTCACATTATTACCAAAACTCTACTTTTCTTTTAGGCTTGGCTAGCTGCTGGCTGTAGCTTCAAATTTAGCACGCGTACAATACGTCTCCTCACCTAACTCTTGGCAAAAAAAGTAATTGAGAGTTTTTTCCCAAAATTGTTAAAATATTCCTTTAAGTTGCCACTTTTTGTGACTCTTCTCTTAAATAGCTTGGCTGGACCCAATATTCTTAGTGTTAAAGCATGCATTAGCATTTAATTTTCTTCACATAAAGAAACCAATTTTCTTTGCAACATGGCACTCTTCCATTTTCCTTTAGTGTATAATTTGAGTCGTATAACGAGTGTATATTTTCACTCAAGCAGTAAATTACATTGTTTAGTTATCAAAGGCTTTGTGTAATTACATTTGTGCAATTCAGGATGACAGGGCTGATAGTGTCTGCACAAGACGCTGGCATACATAATCACAGCCAAAATCCCATTAGGGAGGATGGAGACCATTATTATGGAAATGACCTTTGGGTGACAAGAATTCAGCGGGATAAAAGAGTGCGTAATCCAGACAAAGACATCGTGTGAAGCCACACGCTCTCTGTTTTCTTGTGCAAATTTAAGAAATTTAGTTTTATGTTTCTGCTGTTGTTTTTTTTTTAGTGTTTGTCACATTGATGAAAGTGAGATTTGGCGTGTTACTAATTTCTTCCCGCTCCTCTGCTGTTTGGCACTGTGGGTAAAACTGCAGTGCTAAGACAGTAGAAGAAGAACTTTTGTGTTTTTTCTTGCAGTGGCACCTTCTCTTAGAGAACACACTCACCGTGGGATTACTCGAGTGTCAAGCTGAATCTCTGTCTGTTTGTTTTGAGCCACGCTTTGATACTCTCACACTTAAGAGGCAGCTTCATAAATTCACATTGTGTCAAATAAATCAATAGATCCCATTAGCCGGGGAAGTTGTGTAGTGCGGTACTTGAGGGACCCTGGCTCCCCTTGTTTAGACGTTTCTCCGGCGAAGGCGATGGCAGAGGAATGGAGGGTTGGCTGTTGATCCGTACAGACAGCTCCAGCAGTTGAAATGGTTTGGCTGACTGGTCCCAGTTGGTTTTTAGCGCTGTCTCCACTGTGCTGCCAGCCTGGGTCTTCAGCTGAACACGAAGAAGGAATTTGCTTCGACATTCACAGCCGCACAAGCCTACAGCGCCGAGTTGTTCCTCCTCGATCTGTGTATTGCCCTCAAAAGGCTCAAAGTTTGAGTATTTCAGCTGTTTGCATGAAATTATTTTCTAAAATGAAAAATGCCAAAAAGAACATACATCTTTATTTTTGTTTTTTTTTTGAATGGACAGCAGGACTGTCTTGGGTTGGTTTTGAATATTAATTAATCTGCAGATCATGTCAGTCAGACATTTGTTGAAAATGTCCATCGCAATTGGTGACTTTTTTGTCTAATGGTTTGTTTTGTTCAACCAACAGTCAAAAAAGATTAACTTCACTGCATGGACAGAAAAAGAGCAACAGATTCTCACATTTCAAGCTAGTGTAGGCAGTTTAGTCTTAGCATCACTGGGCAAAAATACCGTAGTAACATTTGAGCATGTAATTCAACCCCAAAATAGGAAGACTAAATTCATCAAATAAAGACAATAGACACAACTAACTATTGTCAGTATTGGCAGTTATCAATGTGAATGTGTGTGTTTGTCCCTTTTTAATCATTCTGTGCCACCTCTCAAAGTGTGGATATTTTCGGGGGTCTGTGAGCACAGCACAGGCAGTTCTCATTTGAGTTAATGAGTCAGATTCGTGTGGTGGATAACTGATCTGTTGATCCGGTCAGATCGATGGACGAGCAGCTGCACAGAAGCGAGTAAAGCAAACTTGTAGACCCAACGCAATGAACGGTAAAGTTTCACTTTCACTGCGCCTGATGTTCTGCTGCTCCATCTGTACCCAGAGTAGCTCTGTACTCCAGAATATTGTAGCAGCCTTCCACAAATAAATACATGTGTTGTAAACCCTGTAAATATACAACAAATATGCATTTACACAAAAAAAGTTGGCACAAAAAAATTCAGATGTTTTAGAGCTCCGCCTAAATTTCTCAGATGAGGCTTTTGGGGGAGCTGAGCTCCATGTAGTTTTCCATATGTTGGACCCTAATGTCACGTTACATTACTTTTATGTAGCAGGTTTTTTTTGTCCTGCATAAAGGCCACTTCAACATGTGAGACATTTGAACCAGCGACTCTACCCCCAAGCTCCTACATCATATGAAGTCCCATGACTTAGTTTTGATAGAGGGTTATTTATATTATACTGTATTTCTTAACAATTGCAGGTTTTTCAGCACATTTCTTTACTGTAAAGAATATATGTAAATACCTATTTAACACAGTTCTAGACTTTAATGAAGCAATTCTTTCAGTTTTTCCAAAGTGTTTTGGGATTTTCATTTTTCATTAAATTACATTGTGAACAGTAGAGAGTAAGTGACACTGAGGTTGTGAGCCAGACTCCAAAAAACACTGATGTGAGTACATGGCCTGATTCCCAGCCCGCCAACTCTCAGAGATCCTGCACGAGATCATTTTTAACTCCATAACTCGAAATGATTACATTTCAGCTGCTGGTACAATTTTTGTATTGCTCTGAACCTGCAGCACACCTGTGCCATCTGATACAATCCAAACAACAGCCCATCAATAAATGGCATCTACACTTAACTATATAAGCTACATTAAGATAGAGCTCAACAGGCAGAGGATGTCCTTGAGGCTATAACTAATAATTATTTTCATTATTTTTTAACTTTTTTATTATTTTCTCAATAAATGATTAGTTGTTTGTCTATAAAATGTCTAAAAAGTAGTGAAAATGTAGACCTGTGTTACCCAAAGCCCGAAATGACGTCCTCAGATGTTTACTGTCAAAGAGGAGTAACTAAACCAGAAAATATTCACATTTAAGAAGCTGGAAGAGAATTTTTACATTTCTGTTTTCCTTAAAAAAAACAAACAAAAAAGAAACCAACCTTAAACCGATTAATTGAATATTTAGGCTATCAGAGACTTAATGATAATGAAAAGCATCAAAATGCAGCACAAGACTCATGTTGATCTGGGTGTTAAAGAGTTAATTAATTAGCTGTTTGGTGAAAAATGTGGACGTGTGTTTCCCAAAGCTCATTATAAACAGTTTTTAAATGTCTATATAATATTCACATTCAAGAAGCTGGAATAAGAAAACTTTGACTTTTATTTCTTCAAAAAATACTTGATAAATTGTATATTAAATTAATTGGCTATTCATTTAATAGTTGATAACGAATCAATTCATCAGTGCAGCTCGAGACTTCAGGCTTGTTCTATTGGATTTGCTTTACATTTTACCTAATAATGGCCACTGAGTGTATATTGACTGTTTCTTATATTCTGTCCACTCAGGACAGATTTTAAGAAACGCCTTTTACTATAACTTGTAAGCTTAACAAAGATATGTTTATTTGCGTGTCTGATATTTTGAGTTACATCAAATTTCATGGATCTACATAATAAACCTCGAGTTGTATCGTAGCAGAAGCTCACAGTATCTTGAGAAATCCAATTTGCAAACAGAAAAGGAAGTTAAAAAAAAATCAAATAAATAGCTCAATGCAGGACTGTGAGTTGTTCTGTTTTGTTTTCTATTGTCAGAGCACAACAATGATGACGCTGTTCCTAAATCTCATTTACCAAACGGAAAAACGAGGCGAGCGTCTTGGGGAAAAATAGCAGACAGGGTTAGTAAAAGCTCATAGCAGATTGATCTGTGCATACAGCTTAACTGTATTAAAGCTCATAATCCCTGTAAATATCTCCAGGCAAGGCAAAGTCAGCCTTTTAACATTGACTAAATGAAGTAAATAGAAGCAAATAAATTCATAAAAAAATTACATTTCTGTGGAACCTCTGTTCGTTATATATAGAAGCGAGTTGTGTGAGTTGGCTGCTAATGAGGCTTACACATTTTCAAGCAAGATATTTTGATGGTTTTGCCACCCCGCCGTTTGGGGGTAACAGTGAAGTTCACTTTAAATGGAGAGCGTCTGTTCCCCCTTCGAACCTCTTACACCACAACAGATGGGGAGAATATGGAGCTCGGAAGGTTTTACCTCTGAGGTGGTAACAGTGAAGCCACTCATTAACACTGAATTTACCACTTCGTTAGCAACGCGGCTTCCTGTAGAGAGCGACCAGCCCTGGATGTCAAATCCACCGAGCATACATTTTAAACCACATCAGCTCTGGACAGCAACATGCAATCTGTTATAAGATGTAGCACACACATGTTAAATTATAATATAATCCCATAATCAAAACCTTTTGTCCAAATAAATATGAAATAAAAGGTGCAAAAGGCTTGTGTTTTCTTTGTGTGGGTCTGTGTTTGTGTTTCAGACAGATTGTGTGCCTGCCAATTTGTCGGGATTCGAGTAACAACAGTCTCATGCTGGGATCCGTGTTGGCACCATCACGGAGTGATAAGACGCAATATGATCTCATTGGAGGTGTACTTTGTTCCCATGGAAATTGGTCAATTTTAGCAGACGACTGAGAACTTTAGGTGGAGACGCAGGAAGGTTGAGTCCCGGAGGTACGCGCACATAATTAAGCATCCTCGCCAGGGTATTCAGGGCTAACAGCAGGGTTTGTTGTGAATAGAGGTGGCGAAAGAGGGTGTTGGAAAACCATAATGTGGCACAGAATAATACCACTCTCATTTTATGGAGAAAAAGGAAAGAATTTTTATTTAACAGTGCCAGATTATCAGTGTGAATGAGGAAAAGGAGCTAGACTTTCGTGCAACGGTGATTTGTAATTTGCATTATTTCTTTGTGGACGCTTGATTCTGCACTTGAGTAAAGAAAATATGCTTTTTAATCCTTTAACATCCTGCTCAACTGTTTGGCAGAGCACATTTTCAGTCACTTTATCTTTATGAAAAATGTGTTGAATTCAACTCAGCGTGGTTGAGCCATCTCTGCCATTCAGTTTAGGTTTGTTATGCACAGAAAATCCACTAGATGTCGCTGTGCCCTTAAACAGTCTGCCTTTTTAGGAACAACAAAAATTACGGCAGACGAGGGATTTTCAAAGGTAGACATGTTCATTTGACATGTTAAAGTTTTAAGGTCTTAATAACATTTATATGATTTTGAACAAAAAATAAAAATCTAATAAGGGTAAAAAAAAAACAAATTTAAAAAATGCTTTACCAAATGGTTGATTCCTCTCTGGTAAAGGTGGGGAAGCTAAGCTAATGAATTTAAAATTAAATATTTGCTAAGCTATAAATTGACTTCTGATCATTCATTATGGATAAAATGATACATTTATGGTGAAAACAAATTCCTAAGTATGATTTTTTACGGTCTAAAATCATGTTTTACCAAACAGTTGAGTTGGTTTTTTATGGTAAAAGAATTCAATAAAAAACAATTAATATTCACTTTTTTAATACAATATATTTAATGTTAGTCCATTATATATTTGGTGAAAGAAATTGAATTAATATGTTTTTTTGACACCATTTCTGAGACATTTTCAAAGTACTGTAATGACAAATATGTGTGGAAATAATAATAGTATTGATAATATTCCTAAATCTATGGTCACAAATTTGATTTATGTTGGTATACTAACAAACTATTATAACAGTAAATTATTTGTAATTTTGATCTTTTTTTCTTATAGTTTTACCATGAACGGCCATCTCAGCTGCTCGGTAGAGGCCTTTTTTTGAAAAGCTATGGAGTCTGTTAAAGAAAAAAACACAATGATTTTTGCTATTATAGCCCAAAGAAATTAAAAACTGTTAAGAGGGAAAAAAAAGCTTTTTTTTCTTGATGAAGACTTTAAAAGGTTTTGACATTTCTTGCTTTTCTTGGCTTTCTTTAAATTATTAGAAAATATAGTGCGCGCTCAATAATTTAGTGATTTTCTTTCATATTTCAGAAAGTATGTCTGATCTGGAGCCAAATGCACAAGAGGACAAAGACGTGGAATCGGTGTCTGACAGCCCAGGTCGTACTCAGGAGCCATTACAGAGTCACACGTTCTCCCTGAAGAACAATGCTGCAGGTCTGTCCTCAGATGAACACGAAAACCCTTTAAATGGAACCCAGCCGAATCCATTTGTATACAGCAGTGTCCCTGCTGTTCCCCATGCAGGCAATTCATTGCCTTCAGGAGCACTTGTTAATGGACCTGGTTCACACCCCACCTCAGAGGTACACTGTGTCCTGAACAAAGGCGCTGTTTTATCCAACAATGTCCTGGATGCCGCGTGGCAAGCAGAGAAGGACACGAGCCCCGAGGTGTTACCACCACCTAGTGAGCTTCAATCAGACGCTTGGAAGAACACAGCGGGGCCCGCCGCAAAAACACTGGCCACACAGCCAGGTGTCAACACGCCACCGTCTCACTCGGAGGAGAATGAGTCCAAACTGGCCCATTCCACACTGTCAGGTGCAGACAGCGCAGAGCAAATGCACATTAGCCAACCTTTGACAAAACAGACAATGGAAACAAGATCTCGACGGGACGTAGAGTGGTCCGAGAGCTCCTCGGATGATTATGATGATGCTGAAGCAATCAGATGGGATTCGGCATCTTTGCACAATGACAGAAGGCTGGAGACCAAAGTGATGCACCAACGAGACAGGAAGCACAATACACATGTAAAAAGCATGTCAGGCTCTCTGGAAAAGGTTAACCACACGTGCAGACGTTCCTGTTTCTGCAGTCGCGGTGATGAAAATGTTGACATTGCCAACAAAGAAGATTCTTCGGGTACACGGTATGATATTAAATATTCTGCCGTGCCACTCAAAGATCTTTCTAGGAACAGAGCTTCAGACCCCGAGCGCCGTATTTATAGCACAGCGGCGCAGGAAGGCTGTAATGAGGAAAATGACCCTGAAGATGAAGACAATTTTAGTTCAAAAGTGGAGCACTTGAAGACGGAACAAATCGAACAAGATCCACTTTTCTTTTCATGCACAATATGCAATGTTAATTTCAAGGAAGAAAGACATTTCCACAGACATATGATGTATCATTTAGGGAAGCATAATCAGGTGAACAGCGTCTCGCAGCCCTTTATATGCAGGGAGTGTGGGCGTTTGTTCTGTGATAGCAACTCTCTCACGAGGCACATCATTATTCACCAAGACAGGCTGGAAAAACTTATGGAGGAAATCAAAGGTCTCAAAAACACTGGAGCGGGGGACAGGGGCAACGCAGTGCAGTGCTCGGAAATCTCTGTCCAGCACGCCAAAACGCACGATAATCTGAAGCACTACTACTTCTGTGAGGAGTGTAACTACATCACACTGACACAACAGGCACTTGAAGCACACATACATGTCACACACCTCAGCACACGCACACCTAAATACGGGAAAATTACTAATGATGCAGAGGAAGCAGACCAGTTTCAGCGTAAAATGGGTTTTTTCACAAGTGGGGACAAAGAAGACATTAAAAGGCGATCACAATGCGGTAATTATAAAAAGTTTGCTAAACCAAATCTGTTGACACTTGTAGAAACAACCCATTTCCCCCAGTGCTCCAGTAAAAAAGGGAACATTTACATCCAAAAGTCCACTGTCAAAACTGTAAATTCACCTCGGTTCAAGTGCCGTGTCGGCTGCACCAAAAACACGCTGTCACCGTCTTTGTGGAGGGTCGACAGGCATGGAAAATTACTCCTACAGCCGGTGGAAGAATTAAATGTGGCAAGTGATCTCACCTGTGTGGAGGCTGAAAACAATGACTGCGAGGCTTTTGGCAGCTCAAAGCGGGCAAACTGTCCTGCTACCGCCGATTTTTTACTATCAGCCAGAAATCTTAAATTAGAGCAGATGTTCTGTCAGGGTAGCGAGAACGACCCGGAAAGTGGGAGTTTACAAGCAAACCAAAATTCTCTGTCAATGAGAGACATGTCAACGCCCCTGCATAGCACTATTGACAGTATGAATGGTGATAAATCAGCGAGGCTTAGCCAGAGGCTCCAGAAACAGTGTGCAGATGAGGAGTTGGAGAAAGGCTGCGAGGGCAGCGATAACTTGAGTGATGATGCCGGTGAAGCTACAGGCAGCTTCTTGGAAAGCGAGAATGCCGTGAAGCCGTTTGCTCGGAGGTGTTTGAGAAAGAGGCAGAGCTTTTCAGCCAGAGACCAAAGCCCTTGTGCACTCCGGGAGGAAGACGATGCAGATGAAGACTGCAGCGACATCGAGCAACTCATAATCAAGGAGGAGTTCATCGAAACTACAGTGTGCGATGATTCCTCAGAGTCGCCGCGTGCGTCTGCAAGCTGTGACGTTTTCCCCACGCCAGCAGGAGACCTCAAGCCCTGTCCGTACTGCCCTGCCATGTTCGAGTCCGGAGTTGGTCTGTCCAATCACGTGCGAGGGCACCTGCACCGAGTCGGCTTGAGCTACAATGCTCGGCACATGGTTTCGCCAGAGCAAGTGGCGCTGCGGGACCGCCAGCCGCGAATCCGCAGAAGGATCCCCTGTAGCAGCAAGAGAGTGAGAAAAGGTACGAATGTTAGTTCGACCACAGTCATAGAGTCAAGGTTCACGTGGATCCTTTAAAAAGTCTTAAAAGGTGTCAGATTCGTTCATCTAAAAATAACTGGTAATAAAATGCCTTAATTAAATCTTTTAAAAGTCTTAAAAATCCTCTGGTTGATGCTCTGCCTGCGAGCTAGCTGCCACTGTACTTTGGAGGACGTAGAGAAGTTTGAATTCTACGAAAACTGACTGTTTAACTAAGATTTAGCAAAAACGGTATAGGGCGGGGTACATGAGATTCAGAGCATTTTATCCCAAAAAAAATACAAAAAATTAACATGGCACCATGAGTAACTAACATCGGTTCATGTTTTGTTTTTTCACACTTTCTTTAAATTTAATTTTAATTTTAATTAGTGTTTAAGGACCTGTTATAATGTTACCACTATGGTATCAATAATGTATTATTATTAATAATAATATCTTTATGGCAATAGAGTTGAGTTATGCAGTAAAGTTTTTGCAGTACTTCTGTAATATCTTTACTAACCTGCAATTTTTGAGAACACAAAACTGACATGAAAGTTGATATGGCAAACGTTCCACATCCAGCGGTTACTATTTTCGCTCTGTTTTTGGTCTTTACCAACTTTTCAGGGAAATATTCGGCTGTTCGGCTGCTAAATGCTCACCAGCTGGTCTCTGAGTGTGTGCGTTTGGTGCTGAGCAGGTGGTGTGCAGTTGGTTTTTAGAGTTTTCTGGTGAAAACAGTTTGTCTGCGGAGGCTTAACACAATTCTCTGAGAGGGCTGATAGTGAACCAGTAACAGCTAAACAATGAGCTCTAACCCGAAATAAAACTCCATAAAGCCAATCACAGCTCCAAATAATAAATAAATGATACATCACGTGATAAATCTCTGTAGGCAAGGTGAGGCAGCTGTATTTTTACAGCACATTTCATACAACAGGAGTGCTTTACAGAGTAATAAAAAGATAAAAACAGAAAAAAATTACAATAATAGATTAAAGAGATTAGATATAAGAGGTAAAATCAGTTACTAAATGATTTAAAATATTTTAAATAAAAATCACCATTAAAGATAGCAAAAGTGCAGACTTGAGGTGCAAAGATAAAAGGATTATTTAAAATCATTTAAAATCAACTTTAAAATAAGTTGGTCACAACGAGCAAACCCTTTCTCTTTGTGTGATTTGATTATTATCAGAAACATATCAGTTCTGTTTGTGCATTATGAAGCAATCCAAAGCAGCACACTTTTATGAAAATATGTTCTTTTATTTGAATTTTTGTAACAAATTTCCTCTGATATTACAGCTGTGAAGCCAGAAACCCAAAGGGAGCACAGGTGTCCCCTGTGCTGGGGCTGGTTTGACACAAAGACGGGCCTCTCCAACCACGTGAGGGGACACCTGAGGCGAATCGGCAGAAGTGTCACCAGCAGCAGCAAGTCTCCGCTGTGCATCCTCAACGAACTGTTGCAGGACAAAAAGGAACATCAGAACATCCTCCAGGTCCTCAACAAGAGCCGGTTCCCCTCACGGTCCTGCGTCTCCCAGAAGTTCATCAGCGGCAGCGGCCTGCTCCTGATGCACATGGGCATCCCGGTGAAAATCCAGTACCAGATGAGGAGTCCACGTGCATTATTTGTACCAAAACAGGAAGCAGGGGCGTTCTCGGAGAAGAAAAATCTTCAGGTCGAAGCACAAAGAGACACGAAGGCTTCCTCTAGCACTTTAGTTGAGCTGCTCCAGATGAGACAGGACAGTTTGGAGCTCGCAGCGAGGAAAAGGCAGGAAGCCAACGCACCCAGGACACTCTGTGATTTCACCAAAGACTACAAGGAGGAGACACGGAAGACCAAACTGGAACCAGACTGGACTCACGGTATGCACGAGGCTTGATAGTAATGTCAGGTTTAAAGGAAAAGGTTTCTTAACCTTTAGGGATTGTTTGGAGCATTCTGCGTGCTTTTCAGTCTTTATAATTTTGGCTGTGTTTATCAATATGGCAGAGATTTTGGATTTGTGTATTTGAGTGTAATCAGTGAATTTGCAGCTCAGCTCCTACAATAAGTCTAAAATACACTGTGGAAACTAAATAGTTACATTCAGACTGTTCAGGTCAAAAAATGCTCCATTGAAACCCATTCAAACTGACATTTTTGATCCCACAGCCATCAGAGCAGAACAACAGGACTTGTATTATTTCTGGGTGTCATTCTGGGCTTTTGACTCTGAATTTGTCTTTTTCACTATTTTCCACCTTTTTTTTTTGTTGTTGTTTTTTTTTACCATTAATTGCATATAGGGAAAATACATGCTATGTCCTAGGTGACCTGTCACAACAAATAATTATCATCTATAAACTTGACATCATGACAAAAACCTGGCATTTAAAGGGTAAATATTCTGAAAATTAATGAATATTTTATATTCATGATTCTCTATGAACATGAGTGAGTATTTGACATGGCACACAAAAAAGATAATGTATAAACAGAAATGCTCCTGCTAATGGATGACATACTCTAGGCTGTGATCATCCCAAATATTTTTTGCTTAACATGTACTATATTGAAAAAAACAACAACACTGTTTTGTGTATTTTTTTAATCATCTAAAAACATAGCAGTATCATCTTAAAAAAAAAGGAATTTAAAGGGTTAAAATTCTGAAAATATATGAATATTTCATATTTATGATTCAGACTGATGTTGGTTTAAACATCATCTAAGTAGAAAATAATATAAATGTATAATATTTTTAAAGCTTGATTTGAAAAGTGCATTTTGTGCGCGGAGCAGTTAGAGAGTGTGTGGGATAATAAATTGGCCTTAAGGGTTAAAAGGATAAGCATAAATATATACACATATATACACTAACTCCGATCTTGAAGATTTAGCTGTGACAAAAGTTGACAATGATAAAATAACTTTTAGCAGAATCAAACTCCATATGTTTCTCCCTCTTTGCAACAGCGGAGCAGCATTTTTACTTTTGTTCTAACGCTGGAAAGTCCACTGATTAATGTGTAAACACTAACGTTCAGTCCTCTGATTTCCATCAATATTTTATTATAACTTTTCAGTATCTCTTTACAGAAACCCAGATTCTGCAGATGGAGGCCAGTTAAACAATATGAGAATAGTTCACAATCATTTGATTTATGGAAAAAAAGAAAACACACAGTAGACTGAACGTCGCCAAAATGCTTTTGAAGCTCAGATTAAAAAATCATGAGTTCCTCTTGATGTTTTGCTGGAAGCCCATCATCCGTGTTTCCACAATTTTGTTTAATGTCTGTCCAAATCAAACTTTTAGTCAGGTACTGAAAAAATAAGATAAAAAGATGAAGATTTAAAATCAAATTGCTCTTTGTTGAGTTCGATTTTAAGGCGAAACGTATAGTGATGCACAGTGATGTTCTCCAAAGATGGCTGATGCTGTTCAGTTTATGCCATCGGGGGTTAACAACGATACATTTTCATTGAGTTACAGTTCATGTTGTGTCAGTTAACAACAGCGCACATATTAGATTAAAATTCTAAATTTTCATTAATATTCATAGAGATTTTTGTATTGGTGGGAAAGTTTTTCTCGAAGCTAAAACTACTTTGAAAAGAAAAATCAGGTTCTTTTTCATTCTGAAAGCTCTTTGGGGATACCTACTTAACAGATATTCTGGTTAACAGGCAGCGGTGCTCAGCGCTATTATTGCCAGTTTTCTGTCACAGGACTAACACGGCTGTGATTTTTTTGTGTACTTTATGGATCCTGTGTGACTCTCATGAGGTGGTGGATGTGAAAATCGCCCCCCTGAAGACGCAGGATTGTGTTAAACTTAACCAGTGACACTTTCCAAACAGGAGAGTGCAAATCAGATGCTCACAACGAAGCCAGGTGGAAAAGACGTCGGAGCTCACTGGGAGTAACAGTTTTGCTTGATAATAAAATTACTGCACGAACTCAAAACACCATCCCCAGTGCTTTTCTCTTTAAATGCTGCAGAATCTGACTTCTGATGATCAGGCTTTAAAAAACACATTCATATTATTTTCTTTTTGTCTTTACATTTTTCAAACCAACATCAGTCCTAATCATAAAAATTAAATATTCATTAATTTTCAAATTTTAATCCTTAAAATGCCAGGTTTTTGTCATGATGCCACCATGTTATTAGATGAAAAAAAATCTATTTTAAATATGCTACATGTTAAGTATAAATTGTTTTTCTTTTATCACAGCCTGGGATACATCATTGATTAGCAGCAACATTGATTTTATACATTATTATTTTTTGTGCAGTGTCAAATACTCACACTCACACCGCTCTGCACACGAAATGTGCTTTTCAAAATCAGGCTGTAAAAATGCTTTACATTATTATGATTTTCTGTTTTCATTGACATCTGTCAAATATCAAATATTAATTTGTTTTCAGAAATGTAACCTTTTAAATGTCAGGTTTTCAATATACAAAATGCTTAGTAGATCCTTTTCTTGTTGTTTTGATTGTTACAGTCTGGGATTTTTCAGTGATTTACAGCAAAACTGATTGTGTCAGTGCACCTGGCGGAAATATGCCAGATATAGTAAAAAATGGCATCATCAGGTGGAAAATACTAAAATTACTGATTACAAGGCAAAAGCACAGAATGACACCCAGAAAAAACATATATTTATATGTATACTTTTCTGCTCTGATGGCTGTGGGATCAAAAATGTCAGTTTTGATGGGTTTAAATTGAACATTTTATGACCTTAACAGTCTGAATGTAACAATTTAGTTCACACAGTGTGTTTTAGACTTATTGTAGGAGCTGAGCTGGAAATTCAAAGATTAAACAAAAATATGGCATATGGAAAATATAATTACATAATTTTAATGTGGACAGTTTGATTCATCTTAGTTATCGTCTTTGAGATTAATTTTGTGATTCTTTCAGGGGAATGTGATATGAATGAGATTTGCACTCAGTGTGACGGCACCTTTCCTGGTCATCTCAGAGCCTACGCATACAGGAAGAGGATCGCCATTTTTGAAGGTTAGTTTCTGCTGTTATGCTACTGCGAAATGTTAATATATGTTGCTATAAAAATGGTAGTTTAAGGATAGGAATGAAATGGTTCAATCTGTGGAGCCAAATTCAGAAGAAAGTGAACATTTGCACTGGATAAAAGTGGTAAAAATGAGATGAATTAGTCCCGACATAGTAGGTCTTATGAAGGATGCTGACTAGAATCGTCAATATTGGACAATAGTTTGACTTTTGGATTATTCATTCATGCCTCTTATCAGTGATAACTTAATACATTCCCTCAGATTAAGCACCGCAGTGTTTTGTCTTTTAGGCGATGATTATAAACAGAAGAAGCCGAGACCAAGGCCTGGGCTAAAGAAGAAGGTTTTACCCTCCTTGAATGCTGAAATATACACGCTCACCTGCAGGTACAGAGAATTAAAGGTTACTCACGTAACCATGGATCTCTCAGTGAAGCACTCTTACACTTCGAACGTCCTCAGCCCATTAAATGGACGTTATCGGTTGATTTAAGGAGCATAAATTTGAGGTGGTATGTCCCGACTCTAACTCTTATGTTAGGCTGTGACCTCTAGTGGCTGTAGTAATTATGGAGGTTTTCCACCTCACAACACGAAAACTAGAGCGTAATCTACCTGCTCCGTCTGCCAGGGTGATTCGGAGCCCGACCGATCATGGATCTGCTGGAAGTCAGCCATAAGACTTTGAAGCTAATTTGACATTGTGACCGAAAAATGTAACTACAACTTCCATCAGTCCCCTTGACGTACTTATGACAAGAGACGTTTTTTGAGCTTCACACTCCCTGCTACTGTGCTGTGATTGGCTAGTAAACATGCTTGAGAAAAAAAACCCCAAAATGCCTGGAGCAGATGATCATATAGAGAAATCTGTCACAAGCTGAAAACGTCAGAAACAGAGTGGTTAGAATGGTCTGAAACCTGCGTTTTTCTGGATTACTTCACATAAGTTTATCTGAAACTTTTGTCTAAACATCTCACTCTGTAGCATTATATATCGCATACGACAGGAAATAAGAAAAAGTGTAATTGGTCCTCTTTAAGAATAGCTACCACTGGACATCTCCGAGCACTCGGCCCCCAAATAAAGGGCTTGCAGCCACACTGGGATTGGCAGAAGTGTTTAACTGTGGACGGGACAGACTCAGTGGGAGCAGAACACTGTGACATGATGCCCATTATGCTGTTATGCCTGCAGGTGAAATGTGCCATGACAGCTGATTGCAATAATACACCCTCATCCACACTGACCCTCTGTGTACTGGTCCCAGTCCAGTGAGGAGGGCTGGCCGTTAACGGCGGTGGACGCCCACATAGTTCAGTTTGATAGAAATAACTGGTCTGTTTATTGGGGGGGGAATTCAATTAGTGAGCCAACCAAAAAGTTATGAAGGACTTTTTAGGAGAAATATGGATTTTGCCATATTACCACCACGTCATCTTTGGCGTTTCAGAGACCTCCCAAAAAAAAAAAAAAGCTAACGTTAAGGTGGCGTGATTTTAGACAGCATGCCAGCATTGCGGAACAATGGTTAACACAACAGCATCTTCCTCTAGTGTGACATGTAACATATGCATCCGCAGCACTTCGGAAACAATAACATGTCAATAACAAACATTTAGTGTGCCGGTTTTATGGCGGCTGATCTTATCCACCCTGAATTTCATTGTTTTTACCAATTTGCGGACATTTATGGCCGCCATTCTTCGTCTTTGAGTTAGCCGCTGTTAGAGCCGTATTTATGTTAGATTAATATTGTCACAGGTTGCCGAATTTGCATAGAAATGTCTTTTGTTTCATGACGTGATGCTCAGCTGTGAGAGAACGGGTCGGTCTGAGTCTTTGTCTCTTCAGCAAGCAGGTGTGTAGACGAGGGCATCGGCACAGTCTTTGACCTCACGGTAAACAGACAGAGATTTTGTCTCTAAGTGACAATAATAAATCAGCCGAATGAAGGCAACAGAATCAGCGACTGCAGTGTTGTGATTTGGACTGTTTTTAACGTGCGAGTCCAGAAGCGAAGCAAACATTCACTGTTTTCTCCGCCTGTTTCTGCAGATTCTGTGACCTCGTCTTCCAGGGTCCACTGTCCATCCAGGAGGACTGGATCAAGCACTTACAGAGACACCTTCTGCACACCGGCGTGCCCCACTCAGGGACGGCGATGGTCGAGGTTTTGGGTCTTCATCACAAAATACAAATGAGTATGTCTGGTGAGCACATAGATCTTGAATAGACTTTATCTGTTGTTGCCTGAATTTGCACATTGTTTCAGATTAACTCTGCAAATATTTAAAGACATATATAATAGTTAATCCAGACTACTTATTAATATATATATTAATTTTAGTGTATATGTAAGAAAAGCCTTTATATAGGATATTTTAATGTTATGCTTTGCCTTATCAGCTTAGCTTATGCAACTTATATAGTGAATCTTTAAAAACTAAGTTAGTCACCACAACTGCAGTATGAAGCTGGTCTGCAAATTGTGGAAAAAGCATTTTTCTCTTACGTTTGTTATGCTAAAGAAAAGTGCCTTGTTATGAAACATTTTGATATAACAAGAAAATATTTTCATTATCAAATGAAAAAAAGAAAATACTAATATCTTTTTAATGTCACAACCAGAAACTTTCTCATTATAAAAAGAAAAGACTCTTTATGAGAAACTTTTTGTCACAACAAGAAAAGTTAAAAGGAGATTTATTGGGCAAAAATACACGCGCCTGAGCATTTCAATTAAGTTCACGTCTCCCTTTCTTTGAGAGACGACATAAAATAGTGCTCTCGTTAAGCAGTGTACACGGGGCTGTCATTAGTTTTTGGATGCTTTGTAGGATTTCACCTCTCGGTGGCTGTATCAGAGAGAGCTCCTCTCTTCATCAAAGCCACGTCGTTGCGTTACGTTGGGACAGCTTGTTCTGTCGTTGTTCTCCTGCTTAACCTTCAACCATCAGCGCTGGTTCTCGAATCCGACTCTCACAACGTCTTTTTATAATGAGAAACCTGCAGTCAGAACAACATGTTGGGAGAATTATTTTTTCTAATTGTGGCAGCTCTGTATTTCGGAAGGTTTGGACCCCAAAATGGGCTGTTTTTATTTGTCACGAGTTAAAATGTTTTAGTGACATCAGGCTGCAGATCAGTGAACATTTGCACGCCTACAACCTGTTCCCTAAATTTATCCCGATTTGTAAAGTAGTGCTTATTTTGCAGGGTAGCACAGACCCAGTCCGGCACTGTACGTTACTGCAAACCACAGATACGTTCAGTTTGCACGTTATTATGTCGCGGACACATGAAAACTGTGCTGTGCTGTGGTTTATGTTTGTATGTTTGGGTTTAGACACAAAAACCTCTTGGTTATGGTAAGGAAAAGATCAGTTTTTAGCTAAAAAATACCTGTTTTTGGAGGCACAATCCAGCCTGGAAAAGTATCAGTGTCTCAGCCTGGGCGATATGGGCTGAAAATGATATAGCGATATTTATAGGCTATATCTTTATATTTTTAGATCTCCTCAAAAGCACTTCATTAGTGCTTAAGTAAATTCTCTCTTTGATGTGCCAATATTGTAGGAATGACTGTTCGTACTTTTCGTAGATAAAATGACCAGGTGGGTAAAGGCAAGTATTAACTGTCAAGTTGAACTGTCTGATTAGTTGAGAAAAGTACATCACCTTACTGAAATGCAACCGTTAGAATCAGGAAAAAACACTATTTATTCCATATTATGATATAACGATATCCAATATCTAAGAGGATATGTAGTCTCGTATCTCGATACGATATAATATCTTTATATTGCCCGTCTCTACTGATGACTCAGTAAAACGCAACCGCTTTTCCTGCCACAGTCCCTGCTGGAAAAACAGCCAGAGGTCGCTACAATAACGAGCTGGAGAGTCTCGATGGCGGATGGGCCAAATAAAAAAACCCGGACTCACTGAGGAGCCCGCTGTTTGTTGTTTCACATGGAAATGAACGTAAATACGAGGAGTTTTACCAAGTTTGTTATGAAAAAGAGCGATGTGTCAAACGAGCAGACATCGTACATTTTCTATGAAAACGGAAATATATTTAGAAAAGATACAACTCATTTCACAGGCATAATTTAACACGGTGTCCCCGAATGTCAAAAACAGGCGCAGGAGGATACCAGGCGTCATGTAGAGGGTCCACTGACCCAGCGGCGATATTTAAAGAGGCGGGATGAGGGTGCGTTAACACAGTATCTTTGGCGCCTAACACATCGCTCTGTTGAGTGTTGTTCTTGAACATTGGACTGTAGACGGTTTTGGGGACACAGTCACTGGAAAAGCAGTCATGTCTTTGTGAAAAACAACAACAGGTCGCTACAAAACACCCACGCTTTGTGCCTAAAAAGCAAATAAAAACAACGAGGATTTGCTACATCACAATCAGTTTTCGTCTTGTTCTGCAGCTTGGTTTAGGCGTCTCGCTGATGTGGCTCCTCATCCACCATCGACCTCCAGGTGACAGTCAGCTCATATCCTGCAGCACTTTAGAGATGTTGATATGATTTGTAAAAAAACTTAGAAATGTAATCTGTGGTTTGCAGAAATGTACATGTGAACATTTTCTTCTGGCGTCGGGGCTGGATGCTTTCAGGCAGAAAAAGAGCTTTGCAGTGTGCAAAACTCTTTTCTTTTTAGAAGACAGAAATTTGTCTTTTGCCCAAGACATTAGTTTTGTCATACACAGCTACAGTTTGTCCTTCTTTGACCCCAATTTTAGCACCCAGTTTGTGAAACTTTCAAATACCAAAAGCCACAACTCACACCTCAAAATCTAAATTTTTATTTAATTTCAGTGTTAGAAAGAAATCATTCATTTATACTATCACCCATATTGAATAAATATGAATGTATATTTTTATTCCAGTAATGCCTGTCACATGATAGTTTTCCATATTATTATTAAAAGCCAACAACTATACTGCAAGAAAAAAAAAAATATATATTTAGCTTTAATGACCAAATGTAATGTATTTAGTTAACTATTTTTTCTCAAAATATTAAACTTTGTAAAATTGTAGACGTGTACTCTTGAGATCCTCAAAATATAAGTTATTAAATTATAAATTATGAAACATTTCTATAAAATAAACCTCACATACTCAGGCTTGATAGTTTTTAGAGTTAATATTCGAATACAACTTTTTGTAGATAAATGTTGGAATAGAAATTCATAACAATAATAATAATAATAACTTTGCATGATAAGAAGATATCACAAATTCTTATAATTAAGTGAATTATTCTTAATAAGCCCAATATTCTAAAGCTTTTATCAGTGATGCCATGTTAAGTATATTAGATGTATATTTGTGAAAAATTAGAGCATGGCACCTTCACACAACAATTTTACCACAAAACGAGGAAACCCCCTGCAGGACTTGGCAGCATCTGATGGGTCGGTAATTATTTTGGTCGAGAGGACAAAAAGTTTGACTTGAGTGGATCATTTAGGAAGCTGTCTGAGTATTAATAAGATTTCTGACCATCAGATTTTTATTTTTTGGGATGTCAGTATGAGGAGAAAAGCCGAATCGTAGGAAGGACGAAACATTGATGTTGTGACTGTTTGGCCCCCAACTCTTCATAAACTGAGCAGAAAAATCACAATTATTGTGATATATGATCTGAGTATTTATCTATTTTATCTTTAGGTCTGCCATATCTGTATTAAAATCATAATTTCGTGTCAGTGAATGATTTTTGTGCTTCCTTCAGTCACTCATCGATGTAAAAATCCTGAGTTTAAACTTCATCTTTGCTGCGACCGTCAGATAGAATAAAATCTGCTGCACAGTCTTTTCTGATTTGGGCAGCAACATTTCAAAATTATCATCAAAATAAAGAAAAGAGATAATATGATAAATAATCTGTAAAAAATAGAAATGAAATAACAAAGATCTCAGCAAAACTGAAGCAAGTTGGTGGATTTTATAGAGGACAGTTTAAAGGGACAGTTCAACCCAAAATCAAAGATACATATTTTTCTTCTGTCCTGTTGTGCCGTTTATCAGTCGAGATAGTTTTGACTGTTAGAGATCATAGATAGTTATCTCGACTGATGAACAGCACTACAGGTAAGAGGAAAACATGTATTTCTGATTTTTGGGTGATCTTTCCCTTTAAGTTTTCCCAGCGTTTATTATGTTAACTGTGACGCTTTGTGGCCACGCTGCCTCTCTGTCTATGGCTGCGACGATGGCTTTGGGTTTCAAATGCCGAATATCATTTAAAGAGTTCACTTTAACCCTTTGAAACCTGGAGCAACATCATTTTTCATGTGTTGCTCTCAGACGCCTTTCACGAGTATTTAAACCTTTGAACCTCGAAAAAACTGATGTGATTTCTTTAGAAGATTAGAAAAATTTAAAAAAAACATGGGAATGCTCTGCAGTTTGTACAAAAGTAATAGATTTCGAAAAGTATTTTTTCAAAAGCTAAGGAAAAGGGGAAAAAGAAATAATCTGTGGTAAAGTTATATTTATTATTATAAATACATTTTTAAAATATTTTATGAAATTGTTATAAATTTACTAAAATAAATAAAATCACTTTTTTCCAAGTAATTTCCTTTTTGATTGTTTTTTTTAGTTTTTTGCTCTCTTATCTTTTGAATATTTTTTTATTCATCTATTTATTTTACAAATATTTACGTAATTTTTGCTCAATTCTTGCTAATTTTTGTGTCATTTATTTATCGTTGCTCATTGCCATCTTCCCATGTTTTTGAAAGAAATCAAGCCAGTTCGTTCAGGTTTCAAAGAGTTAATCAAACTGTGTTTCCAGAGCACAGAGCCAACTTTTAACAGTTAACCCTTTCATGATGGTCCATCTCCTCCCTGCAACACACGGGCCCGTTTTATTTGTTACTCGGTTTGGGTGAAACATTCAGATCTCAGTGTGATGCTGCACCATTATTCCCAACAGGAAGTAATTTTAGGGCTATGTGCTATTTTAAACTCCAGTTTTTAGCGTTCCAGGCTGACTATTTGATGTATCCAGTGCTCGATAGCCACTCCTGGGTTTTCTACTTACCAGTGGCAAAGGGGGCTAACCCTGCAGTTTATCTTGGGCAGTATTTAAAGCAGCGATCAAAGCTGTACAAACCAATTGTCATCATGCTTCTCCGGAGGGAATTTTGAAGTACATTAATGCTCCTTCTTTGGGAAATAATTGTGCCACTCTGTGACTTCATTAGGTCTCCTGGCTGTTTCAAAAGATGTTCTCTCTGGAGGTTGAAAGCCACATCGCTGGCAGACAGCATCCCAAGGGGCCGAATGAATAAAAAAGGAGAGATTATAATGAGATTGAGTTAGCCATGACCAGAATTGGGCTTTTCATTATTCCACTGGCTGAAGAGAGAGAGGGAGAGAGAGGGACAAGGCTGACATAAAGAAATGTGTTGTTGCAGGACCCACACTCGCCATCTGCCATGGGGGTCCGATGGTCGGCAGCCAATGCATGCTGATCACTGCCACGGGTATCAAAGGGGCCTCCTCTCTGGAGATTGCTCCATTAAAACTGCAAAAACCCCAACCTGCATTTCATTCAGAGGTAACACTTGCTATTGATTTAGCAAATTAAAATGGGATCAGACATCAGAAACCTCAGATTTCTTTGTATTTCTGGTGTTTTTTATTAGCTAACAAGGTACGATTTTGGTTCTATATGCAGAGATACTCAATTTAGCGTGCTAGGTAGGCCCCCAAACATTTTCCAATTCACAATAAAAATAAAGTCATTCACACTGGGGACTGTTTTTGTGTACCAGAGTGCATAAAACAGCATCAGAATAGAGCTTGTTGATCAAAAAAGGAGCCAGTGAAGGATCCCCCACACCCTCCCAATAGAGGTCCAAGCTAAGACCCTTATGTCCTAAAATCTTAAAAACCACCTAAAAACCCAGAAACGTCCTTAAGTCTTTGAAACGCCCTAAAATCGTAGAAATATCCTGAAATCCAAGAAATGTTCTAACATCCTAAAAACGTCCAGAAATCCTACAAACGTCCAAAAATCCTAAAAACATTCTCAACATCCTAAAATCATAGATATGTCCTGAAATCCTAGAAATGTCCTAAAAACTTAAAAATGTCCTAAAATCCTAGAAATTGACTAAAATCTGAGAAATGTCCTAAAAATCCTACAAACGTCGAATGTCGATTTGATGTCAATCCAAGTGTCAGTGAGCATCTTGAGAAAAAATAATCCCAAAAAATATCAAGAAATTACTTAAAAAAAAAAAAAAAAAAAAGAAAACAATAAAATTACCTGAAAATTAGCACATAAAAAGAGCAAAAACATCCCAGACCAACGAAAACAACGGGAAAGTTTTACAAAAATAATTAAATAAAACAAAAAAAAGAAAAACAATTAAATGACCTGGACAAAAATTCCCCCAAAATATAATAATCCTGCAATATAACTTTAAATATAAAATAATGATCATTAGAAATATAGTTTTTTTGGACATTTTCTCCTAGTATTTTTTAAAATAATTTTCTAAATCCACTAATTTCTTGCAATTTACTGGACATTTCTTGCCCAGTTGCTTCTTTAAATACTTGTGAAAGGCATCTGAATGCAGCACATGAATGTTGATGTGACATCAATCCAGCTTTCACGGGGTTAACTAACTTTTTTTTTTTTTGTCAGCTAGTCTTGTGTTTTTTCCTCGCTCGGTGTCTGTGGCAGCAGCGACCCAGAGATCAGGACCATTGATCATGACCCGTCCTCCTGCCAGTTACTCAGAAGTGCCGCAGACTTCCCGCGTGAAAGAAAAAAAAAAAGCTGAAAAATCAATAGGTTTCCATTATGTGGTTGTGCAGTGTCACTGGCCTGTCAATGATCCTGTTACAGCGGCGGTACAAGGGTGACACGGGCCCACACTCAATCGCTGCTGACACGAGGAAAACATGCTGACAGGCACCGGGAACAAGTTGGAACACAGATTTGCACTTCAAGCAGCCGTCCGAGGAAGTATCGTGCAAGGCCACCGCGCGGCGAGGGGTGAGCTCGGCTGGGTGGGGTGGAAGGGTTGAAACGTTGGGGGGGGGGGGGGTTCCCAGCCAGCCTTCTTCTTCTACTGTCTGACTGTCTCGCTCTCTACCACAAACGCTTTTATCCTCCTATAAATTATTCACCTCTGGATACACCAAAGGAAACCGGGCTGCACTGATTGTGGCTGAGGGGAAATTCACACAAGACCCGGCCTGCGTCCGCAGCTCGGACACTCCTGCAAACTCACGCAAACCTGCAGAATACGTGAAACGTGCAAACAAAAAGGCCCCCGATCATCTTTTGCAAATCAAATTTAGTGCCGCTTTTAAGAAGAAACGATTGTTTTCATAACCGACTTATTATTTTTAGCTCTTCTCCTACAAAGAAAGCCCCAGTCTCCCCTCATCAGTCAGTCCAGATGGCCAGTCAGAAATTAAGGAAGACATCAACTGTCTCTTGAAAGAACATGAATCAATATATTTTGACAAGGATCAAATGTGCTTCAGATGAACCTTTTGGCCCTCCCAAAACACTGTTTTTCCTCTTGTCAGACCTCTTTATTTTTGTGATCGCATATCCCATGACTCATGCTTTTTTTTTCTAGATTACATTTAGCAACAGATTTTTTACAGTTATGACTGCATTAACCCTTTAACACCTGAGCAGATTGGCTTGATTTATTTCAAGGGCATGAGAGGAAGAAGGGCGTGAGCAACTTAACAAAAAATGGCCAAAACATTAGCAGGAAATTTACAAATACTTACAAGAAAATTACCCCAAAATAAGCAACAAGCCTCAAAAATGACCTTGAAAAGTGCTTTAAAAAGAAAAAAAAAACATATTTTAAAAATATTTCTTTGTAGAATAACTCAACAAAATATATGAGTTATACTATATATATATACTATATATATAACTATATATATATATTACATTTTCTAATGATTTTTGATCCGAAAATGTAAACCAAATATAAGTTGTGGTTCATTTCTTTCCAATTTGCCTTATATTTCCAAATTTTTCAAAATAAACCAAACCAGATTTCTCAGGTTTCAGAAGTAACTAAAACCAGCACAAGAAAACTGATGATGATCGAAGTGTTTAAGGGTTAACTCCTCTCTAAATATCTTCATTTCACATTTGAACCTAAAAATAGCTAAATAATTAATAAACAGATGCATTTCAACATGCAGCTTGCACATAATGGTTTCCGTTCAAGCTTCTATTGTCTGGACGGGGCCCTGGGACATGATGTGACGTCACCGTGTTGTTATTCTCCAGAAAATACATAGCCTACTTTTTTTTTTTCAATTACACACACATATGTGTACATTTTTTTCTCGTATGTCGGCGATTCAGCCTATAATGACTGGGGAATTCAGGTTAATATGTTGACAAGGTTTAACAACAGCGGGTCATGTTGCACAACACGCATGGCTGCCTCCGTTCACTCCAGCAGCTGACAGGTCCTAATCATGCGCTGCCCTAAAGGCACTGGGGCAAAGAGGGTTTTAATCACTGAATTATAGACCAGCGCCAGGCTCCAAATTGAGACGTAATTAAAGTCAAAGTTGTAATAATTGTTTCAGCTAATTGGGCAGACAAGTGCGTTATGGCGCGATTACATTATGTGCTGTAATTACATGAGTCAGAGGGCTCATTTTTCTTGGGGAGATGAAGAAATATTGTGTGTTTTTACAACTGATAGTGTTGATATTGCATGAAAATCTATGTTCCAAATAAAATAACAAAAAAGCAGAGGATGCACCCAAAATAAAGCCAATATTTTCACTTTCTAAATAACTATCACAATCTGGCTGAGCATCATCGTCAACATCTATGTGTCATTTTGGAGCAGTGGTGGTGACGGTGCACGAAAATATATGTGTCAGTTCAAATGTTTAAAAAGAAAAGGGTCACTGCAGCTCAAAATCTGATGAGTGCATTTTGTTTTACGCTTTTTATGCCAAAATGCACCCCAAACAGCCAATATTTTGATGTGTCAAATTAAGTTATAGCTTTAATTTTTCATCACTGTGCTCATGGTGATGATGGTATGATTGCTTCGGGGTGCATCTTTTTCAGTTTTGCAGGTTTAATGCCAAATGCACCCCCAAAAATGCCAATATTTTTACCTTTCAAATTATTAAAGTTATAATTTTCCACCACTTTGCTTATTAATTTAGCTGAAACACCTCCATCACAAACAGGCTGAGCATCACTTTCAGCATCAATGTGTCCTTTACAGTAAGAAGCTGTGATGTTGATGATGCATTAAAATATATGTCACTAATAAAACAATAACTTAAAAAAATGATCAGACTAGCTCAGAGTCTAATGGGTGCAATTTGGCATCAGAATCAGAGATTTGTTATTGATCTGTGGAGGAAAGCATAAAGTTTTAGAAACAAGCAAAACTAAAAAAGCATTTGTATTTTTGCATCTTTTGTTCCAAAATGCACCCCAAAAAAATGCCAATACTTTCACGCTTTTAACAGCAAATAGTATAATTTTGCACCAATTTGTTTATAAAATCAACTGATGCACCTCCATCACAATCAGGCTGAGCATCATCCTGTGTCTTTTACAGTAAGGAGCATTGGTGCTGATGGTGCATGAAAATATATGTTCCAAAAAAAAAAAAAAAAATTAAAGGATCAGTCTCACTCAAAGCCTGATCAGTGCATTTTGATTTTTGCATTTTTTAATGCCAAAATGCACCCAAAATGCCAATATTTTCACATTTTTAATAATAAATGCTATTATTTTGCATCAATTTGCTTATAAAATCCACTGATGCACCTTCATCACAAACCTCTGACCATTATCCTCAGCATCCATGTGTCATTTACTATAAGAAGTAGTGGTGCTAATGGTGCAATAAACCTTTTGTTACACGCATTTTTTTAAGGATCCATCTAGCTCACATATGGGTGTATTTTCATTTCAGTATGTTTGATGCCAAAATGCACTCCAAAACACAAGTATCTTTACGTTTCAAATCATAAACGCTGTCATTTTTAACCACTTTGCTTATCAAATCAGCTGAAGCATCTCCATCACAAACAGCTGAATATATGTGACAAACAAAATAATTAAAAAGAAAAGGATCTTTCTGGATTTTAATTTTTGCACATTTGATGCCAAAATGTACCCAAAAAATGAAATTATCTTCACGTACCAGACAATTAATGGTATCATTTTTCACCACTTTGCTTATAAAATCAGCTGATGCATCTCCATAACAAACAGGCTGAGCATTATGGTCAGCATGTGTCATTTGGAGCAGTTGTGTTGATGGTGCATGAAAATATATGTTACAAACAAAATAATTAAAAAAATAAAGATTTAGAGCTAGCTCATATATGGGTGCATTTTAATTTTTGCTTGTGTAACACCAAAATGCACGTTTTATATAATTAAAGCCAGAATTTTGCACCACTTTGTGTTAGAATTCAGCCTCTCCATCACTGAGCATCATCTTCAGCATCCATGTGTCATTTGGAGCAGTTTTGTTGATGGTGCATGGAAATATGTGATGCAAACAAAATAATTAAAAAGGAAAGGATCTGTCTAGCTCATACATAGGTGTATTTTGGCATCAAACATGCAGAAATTAAAATGCACCCCAAAAAATGCAACTGTTTTTAACGCTTCAAATCATTAAAGCTGTAATTTTGCATCACTTTGCTCATGAATTCAGCATCTCCATCTCAAACAGGCTGGGCATCATCGTCAGCATCCATGTGTCATTTACAGTAAGGAGATTAATAATGCAGCCAACAATATGCCCGGTCTTGACGTGCTCGGTAGCGATGCCGCACCTTCGGCAACATCATTATTTCCTATTAATTACTCGCCAAGCGAATGCCTTTAGAAACGGAGCTGCAGTAGGTGTGACGGGGGAGCTGGTCAGGGAGCAGCTGCCCTGCATCCCGCCGGGCTCACTCTGACCTCCTTTTTTTTTTTACATCACTAAACTGGAGGCTTGACAAGCGCGCACAGAGGCTTTTGATTTGGATGAGGGGAGAAATGTAGAATATGAGCCAGAAATGACGAGTCAGGCAGGATTTCGGGTACAGCCAAAGAATAAATTGACGGAAAAAAAAAAATCTTAACGTGTCTGTGTTTGGAGTGTCTGTAGTGATACATCATGTTACACCCAGACTGCTGAAACCGCTTTAATGTGGCCACATTTTGTCCATTTTTCCTCCATTTCACTTTTACGCACACGCAAAAAAAAAAAACGTGCTTTAAATCCTGCAACCATTTACACACACACACACACACACACACACACACAAAAAAAAGAATATTTACGGTTGTGATTGTATCCAGTGATCACTTAGAGGGGTGTGAAACGGCTCTATGGGATTAAAAAGTGTTTACTAACCACTGGGCCCATGAGCTTTATGTGGCACGGTGCAGTTTGACCGTTGGACGGCAGGGGTCGCTGCTCATTTCGTTCTGGGAGCCAGATGGAGAAACACAAAGAAATTGATAAACAATAATAATGAAATAAATTTAAAAATAAAATAAAAGCAAAGAATTAAGGTGGTAATTTGACTAAATAAAAGATGAATTTTGCAGATATTGGATTTTATTTTTTGCTCTTTTTGCACATTTAAAATGATTTTTATTCAGTTTATTGTATTTTTACTCATGCAATATTCCTGGAATGATCTCTCGCTTCACAGACCAATGCAGCCTGCGTGGATTTCCATTATTTTGCAGATGCAGCACCCAAGACCTCCTTTAAGGCCTTTTTCTTTTGCAGGCGATTCCTCTCCGCTTCCATCAGTCTGCTGTGGCTACTGCAAGCTCACATCCCCGCCAGTCTGCAGGAGGAGAGGTGCACACGATGTCTCAACATCACATCAGCAATCAAACACATCCCAGAACAAAAAAAAACACACAAAAAAAATCTTTGCCTTTGTCGCATTTGAGGGAGAAATTTAATTACAACCGCGGGTGTACGCAGGCATTGAGTTAAAAAAATAGCAGGCGACAAATGAATATACAGAGCAAATGACAAAACATGAGGGGGAATAACTGACAGATGAAAAGACAGAGGATGTGCAGCTAACAGGCAAAACGCGCCGGTACAAAGCCGCGCGCACCTTTGAGAGCAAGAGTTTGTTTTATTGCACTTCTCCCGGGTTGCATCTCCTGTCGATTTGCAGAAAAAGAAGGGGGGATAAGTGAACATGCCCTGTTTAAGAAACAAACATGCAGATTAGATGGGATTCTGACAACACACGGCTCAGACTTCATGTCCCACAGCTCATATCTCAACAATGAGGAGGAAAAAACAAAAGAGGGTTGAAAATCCACTCAGCGCGGTTGACAACATTTACCTTCACTCTGCAAAAAAAAAAAAAAACAAAAAAAAAAAAAACAGTAAATGCAAATAATGAGGTGGCATCTGGAAATAAAGAGTGGAAGTTAAAGAGACACTGATATCAACTCTGGTCCGCTTAAGACCCAATGGATGGGAAAGAGAATCTTTATTTAGGCTATAAACACAAATATAATAATAAAAAAAATCAATATGATAAATTTTGACGGATTTGGCACACAGATGATATTATTTTTTATTTCTAAAATAGGAAGTAAACCCCCCTAAAGTCTGTCTTCACACGCGGTGACGCACGGTGGATTTGGGCGTCGCCAGCAGGAAGCCTTTCTAAAGAAGAAAGCCCCCCCCACACAAGGCGTGTGTAACACTGACTTCAAGTGCAGGGAGATGTCACCTGTTCAGTGCTACCAGGCTGCATGTCAGCGCTCACAGCCTCCGCGCAGTCTCGCTGCTCCCCCCGCGCCGCTCCACTGTGGACCGGCAGGCCCACAGCAGCAGCCTGAACACGCCCACACTCACCTGATACACCTCCATCCTACAGCAGCATACACCTCCATCCTGCAGCGGACACACCTCCATCCTGCAAAGGACACACCTCCACAGAAGCCTGCATCAAGGTGTGATGTGCGCGTGCAAAACAAACAAACCGAAATTATGATCCAATAATGTTCTAAAATCATAACTGAGTATCATTTACAATGTGCATAGGTTTGTAATCACTGTGGTTATTTATGCATGTGCATGTTTCAAGTTATGGCATCCAATGAGAACATACAAACAAAAAGTATTTTGGCTATACATTATTTTAGATGATGTTTCTGTTATTTAATATGGTCGTAAAGCCAAGATTTAAAAGTAAAAAAAAACCCCAAAGGTATATATCAAGTGCACAATGTCATTGACTCTTTAGACACGGCATCAAAAACACATAAATAAATAGATAAATGAATTCTGAATTAAATAAATATATTTGAAAATAAATAAATACATGTAAAAAGGGGGGGAAAGCTATTTTCATTTTTTAAACTAAGTTTTAATGTTATTTACAAGTACAAATAAAAAATAATAACTTCAGTTGTAAGTTATCAAGAGCACAGTGTTAACGACTCCTTATACATGGCAGCAAATAATTAAAGAAATGAATATAAAAATGAACAAATAGCTAAGTATTTTCTTTCCTTTTAAAAAAACAAACAAGAAAAAACACACCAACAACAAAAACAAAAATCGCAACAACAGCAACAAAAAAGGGAAAAATAGTTTAATATGGTAAATATTACATTTGTATGTGAAGTGTATTTTCAATTTTCTTCTTTAATTTTGTCTCTTTTAGTTTACGTAAGGTCAAAAGTCACGTGACGCTCCATGTCGTCGTGACGTCGTTCAGAAACAGGAAGCACAGGTATCCTGAAAAGGAGGGATTTTTTTGGGCGTCGAGCAAAAAAAACATTAGCGGAAATAGAAGTTTGTGCGACTGTCGCGTGATGTATTTTAGGATTGTCGACGGTTCGTTGCGGCCGCGCTCATCTTTAATAATCCATCCGAGAGTATCGCGATACCTTCCACAGTTTGGAGGCTGAACGTTGTGACAGAGGAGATAATTTGGAGCGCAGCGCGCGGAAGTTTGATGGGTTTGTTCACGTGGACCCTGATGGCGCTTCAGACCGAGCGAAAACAGAAGAAGGTAAAAAACCAAATTTCACCTTTTTCATGACAAACACTGATACAGAGCAGCTCTCTGCGGTGTGAAGGGGTTAACGGCACAACAAAGACCATTTATTATTACATCTACAGCTGTCTATGGGCCCGGTGGTGTCCAACCCCTGGGTCGAGACCCCCAACAGGTCTCAGGGTAATTTTAAAGGGTCACTAGCTGATTCAAGTCAGGAAAAAGATAAATCACACAGAAATGACATTTTTGTTCAGTTTTTTTTTATGTAGTCACACTTCCAGTTTATATGAAAAAAGACAAAATACCCCTTTTTAGTTGAACTGCTTATAAGTTTTATGCTGCTTTCACGTTTCTCAGAAATGTAGTATTTAAGTCACGAGCACATTGACGGCCCTCCAAAGTCACGATTACGAATGGGAAACTGGGAAATTTCGATGATACCACAGTTGCTGAGTTGTGACGTTTGCTTGACGTTTCAGGGCAGCAGAAATGATGGAAAGCATGAAAACAGAGTCAACAACTGATGGTAAGAAATGAAATATTTCATTATTTTGTTCCTGGTTGCTCTTATTTACTTTTAGTAGATCCACATTTCAGTAAATGCATCTATTAGCTGCGGCATGTAAGCTAACTTTGAACTCTACGAACATTGAAAACAATGATATTCTGTGACGAGTCGACGACTTGATGTCATAAATGCATAAATATGGCGGCAGTAGTCAATGTTTGGTCAGTGATAAACGTTTTTATTAATTCACATATTAAATAGTAAATACTAAATTAAATTATTTTGATCACATGTAAAGTGTACTATGGTATTAATGTTAGCTGCTGTATATGCAGAGTGACCTAGATTAAATTAAAAGATATATAAAATATAAAATACATAAAAATAAAATAACATATAAAAATACAAATAAACTGGAACTCTATTTCCACATGTGTCTCTGTCTAAGTGACCAATAGAGACAACACATTTAAAAAAATGGTCCAGTATTGAGTGAGACTGCTGCAGATGGCAACTTTTGTTTAATGAAATTTGGCAATTTTTGGACATTTTGTTATTCTGACAGTGACAAAAACAAACGCTTAAAGTGGACGTAAAGTTATGGTGCGAACATGCCCAGAGTGGTTACATTGCAGCCTATTTAATCTAACTCATATATAATAATGGATCAGTTTCAAAAAATGTTGCTTAGTCACAAAAATACAGTTTAAAACCTGGAGTAATGAGTACGAGTTTGTGACATCACAACTATTTTGAGCCAATCGTGGTTCAATAAGTTGAAGCCTGCAGCGCACGTACACTGAGGGTTAAAAAGCATTTATTTTATGTCCATTAAACTTTTTATATGAGAAATATAAAAAAATAACAGATTTCTGAGCTTTCAGCGAAGCTAAAAGGAGTGCATGTTTATTTTAAATTCTTATCTAATTAATTGAACTTCTTTGTGAGGAAAACTATCAGACACAACTTATTATTTGATGTATTTTTATGTTTTCAAATGAGTCTGCAGAGAATGATTAGCCAGGCATTTTGGTAACTGCTGCTCCAGTCTGTGAGAATAATCTCTAACACTTCAGAGAATAACAAGCTCTTAACTGTTGATTTTCCAAAATAAGAATGTGAGATTCTCTCAATTAACAATCCGTTTTCTTGCACTAATGAAGCTCCATGAACATTCAGAATTATTTCCTCGTAATTTGCAGACCAGTGTGAAATCATCGTCATACACTTTAAATCAGGGACTCTCAACCTGCTTTGCTTTGGGCCACTTTTGCAAAACAACAGGAGGACAGGGGCCAATCACAGCGACCACATACATGCTTCAGGAGCTTTATAGGATTTTAGGAAGTTTATAGGACTTCAGGACATTTCTTGGATTTAAGGACATGTCTTGGAATTAAGGACGTTTCTAGGATTTTATGATATTTCTCAGATTTTAGGACATTTCTAGGATTTAAGGACATGTCTTTGATTTAAGGCTGTCTATGATTTTAGGACATTTCTAGGATTTTATATAGTTTCTATGATTTTATGGCAGTTCTAAAATTTTGGCCATTGTGGATTTCGGGATTTCAATGATTTGACGATGTTTCTAGGATTTCAGGACATCTTTAGAATTTCTGGGAATTTTGGACATTTCTAGGATTTCAGGATGTTTCTAGAATTTTAGGACATTGGAGACTGCCAGGACCTCTGTTGGGGGGGGTGACCACCCACTGACTTTTTTTTTTTAATAAACAATCTCTATTTTAATGCTGTTTTATGCACTCTGGCATCTTATATGTTTACTGAAAGTATAAAACAGTTCCCAGTGTGAATCACTGTATTTTGATTGTGAATTAGAGGGGGGCGGGATGGCACCTGGCACTTTATTGTGGGCCAAATTTGTCCCGCAGGCCGTAAGTTGAGTATCACTGCTTTAAATACTGTTTTTTTGGGGGTCCAATTTGGCACTCTGTGAACTGTCCCGGTACGTCGTGTCAGCGTCCCCACAGGCCCGAACATTACGTGCCGCTGAGCATCAAATCTCCGCGGCAGCCTCATTATTCCATTCTCCTCCACTATCCAAGGTTGATCTAATCACCCGATCAACAAGCGGGATGTGTGAGAGAACAAATAATGGAGACAAAATGAACAAATGATTAGTATGCTGTGAAAAGTACAATACGTTTCTTATTTAGCATTTAGATAACTATCTATCCTGAGGAGCAAGCTTCAAAGTTGAACTCAGTTTAGGCGAGGGGGATTAATTCTCTCTACTGCATGCTTCATTGAATCTCTCATTACCAAACTTTGTCTGTATTGATGTTAGATTTGATTGAAGATTAGAGCATTTAGCAAATCTTGCTTTTCCGCGTGTATCAGGCTTTTTCAAGCGCGGCACACTGCTCGCTGGTCAATACCCTCACTTTTATCCAGTGTCTGCTTCATTTAAACTTAATCAACTCCATCAATGAACTGGAACAGCGAAACGTCCCCTGGAACAATAGCTTTTGTTGGATAATGCTTTGGTCTTATTCCCAACCGGGTGGCGATAAACCTAAAATTACACTATGATGAACTATTTCAATCAATATGATAATGGAAATTGGCTTTGGTGACTCTTTGCAGGGCTTAAGGAGGCAGGCTAAAGCCTATGTGACATTAATACATCTCCATGCTCTCTCCCTGCTGTTGCAACCCCCTACCTCACTTTATTGTCCCATCTTTTCAGTGACATTGACTACACCATATTGCAAAGCGCCTGGTAGTTTAATGATCTGTCTGCACCGGGGAATGCTTGTGCCGAAATGGATGCACGAGCCGACGGTCTCATGCATTGTTTTCCAACTAAATTATAGGCTCTATACTTTGTTTCCTGTAGTGGCTCAGCGGGGCGTAGATCAATCATTGATGGCACCGTTGTAAAGCAGCGACAACATGACTTTTGCTGCTCATTTGGACATTTTGTCCTTGTGTGGGATCCAGTGCCTGTTATAGGCTCCAGTTCATCATATTTATACTGCCACCAAAAGACCAATTTCACCAGCCATAGCACGGAAAACGCGTGCTCCCCATCTGTTGCATACTAATAAATATGCCACCTTCTGGGACAATCCAGGAGTGATCATGATGATCAACTGCCAAGTGATATGACTTACCATAAACCTGTTTATTTGAAAAGTTTCCCCTCAGCCAATAATTGTCAAATTTATTTCAGCATCTATTATCATCCTCTGAAGTGATTTATAAAACCGACGGAGTTGTTTTCCTCCGCACCTTTTCACAGACGTTTCATTATCATTTCTGAAGCCGGTTGCTGGCACGCGGTATACGAGACGGATGCCTTTTGTGTTGCTTCACACAGAACTGAGCAGTTATCAGTGGAGCTGAAAGTCACAGCTGTCCTTTAGCCGGCGCTCACTGATCAGCTGCGGCACCGACGGAGGCATCGCTTATATATTTACAATCACAGGAATCTATTTGTAAGTGTATTTAAACTGCAGGCGTCCAAACAAAAGCAGTATCCGTGTACACAGATCGCCGAGTGCTTCACGTATTTTCTCAAATAATGGCCCGGGCCCTGAGGACATTTTCTCCTAATAAAAGTTTTTTATTTTTGAAAAATATAGTCTCACTAAATGGTTCGAAATCGTTTTTAAATTACGACAAAAACATGATTTTGTCCTAAAATAAAAACCTCCTGGAACAAAGTCTGTTAAATTCAACAGAAAATATGAAAGTTTAAATATGGCAGCACTGTTTTTCTCCAAAAAAAGTTTTAAAAAAAAGCTGAATACGACATTCATATCTATGATTCAGTGCCATCTCAGTAAAGAGTATAAAACCCTCACTAACCCTCAAATACCGCAAATAGAAATATTGAATGTAAAATACGCCTAATGTAAATATGTAAATAAAAATGACAATAATAATAATAAAACATAGGAAAATGGTATTTAGAAGTTTTAAAAAAAAGAAAATTATTTGGTGAATGAAACCAGAATTTCCCGATTTTTAAGTTTTTTTTATAGAAAAGTAAAATATAGCGATATAAATCTGTTGTTAAAGTGTCATTATTTTAAGGTACAAAGTCCATATTTTAAAATTAAAATCAGTATTTTGTGATACTAACTCATGATATTGAGATGACAAGTCATGATTTTTGGGTTTTTTTTGTATAATAAGTCAATATTTATGTGTCTTGAGAAAGTTCTTTGTTATTTTGGATTACTAAGTCATTTTGAGATAAGTCAATACTTCAGAAAGTATTGACTTTGCTTTTATTTGAAATAAAAGTCATAGTTTTGAGAAAAAGTCTCATTATTTTGAGATACTAACTCATTACTTTGAGCATGTTGATCATCATCTCGAGATAAGATGTCATTATTTTAAGTTACTAACTCATTATATTGAGAAAGTTTCTCATAATTTTAAATTACTAAGTCATTTTGAGATACATAAGTCAATACTTGAGAGAGCTTCTCATCGTTTTGAGACAACTAAGCCATGAATTTTAGTTAATAAGTCAATATTTAATTAAACATTCTGATCATTTTTCTCTATTTTGAGATACTAACTCATTATTTTGAAAATGTTGATATTTATTTAGCGCTAACTCAGTATCATAAGATAAGAAGTCATTATTTTAAGATACTAACTCATTATTTTGAGGAAGTTTCTCATTTTAATGACTCACAGAATCTGTTTTTTTTGGCATTAATGGGCTTCCATATATTTGAGCTTTCTTTATGCTGGTAAATGTGAAGCTTTTAACTATTTATCCACACGGTCTAATTAGAGTTAGTTTTTCTGCAGGACAGTTGGTGACAGAGGTGGATACTCGCCGCCTCTCTAACCTCTCGCCTCCTGCAGCAGCCAGTGTCAATTAGCCCGTCCTGCGTCTTAACTGACTGAAGCTGCCTCCATGTCGCCGTAATCCAGCGAACATGAAACGGCAGATGTGTCGTTTGACACTTTTGAATATGTTGTTTGCCTTTGTTTCCGTGTTTTACTCCCAGTGCTGGGAATGATTTGAGAGGACAGACATGCACAACAGATACAGCACCTTGAACATCAAAGGCCCGCGCTGCAGTATTAGTTACTGTGTGTGTGTGTGTGTGTGTGTGTGTGTGTGTCTGCTGTAACTCTGCACACACACACACACACACACACACACACGGGTAGCTGCTGTGAGTTTGCGTGCACGCCGGCGTGCCTGCCATAGGAAAAGCATCCGAGACAGCCCAGAATATAAAAATTTACAGGCCTTTTTCCTGCTTTGTCTGTCTTCTTTCCCATTCTCTCAGGTGAACGAGGCCTGAGCGATAGAGCCAGAACCTTTCATCTCACCCAGTGAGTGTAAATAGCTGTCATGTTTGATTGACGCTCTGACGTGCACATGTGATGCCCTGGAAGAGGGGAAGAGACTCAATGAGAGAACACAGTACATGATGGCTGTCCTGTCTTCAAACCAAAGATGTGATGAATAATTACACAAAAACCTACAGTGTTGCCCGTTTCCTCAGAAGAGATTTCAGTGCAGAGATATTTGCATAAATTCCACAACAGCTTTTACTGTGCAAGATTGGATCCATTTTATTGGTGTTAAATGTTATCATAGTAATACAAATTTTTGCATTTTGTTCTTAAGAAACAGCATAATGTAAAAAAATAAGCGGATAAAACAGAAAGTTTGCTGTTAGCCAATCACCTGCTGACGTCCGCATGCTCAGCTCTTAAAGGGATAGTTTTCAGATTTTCTGTTTTGTATCAAAACAATATGTGCAGTATGTGTAAATGAACTGTAGTAAACTTCCCTCCATATCACCAGAGCCTGGATATCCCTCCGCCTCCTAAAGCAAAACTCGGCCATGTGACGCACATTGATGCAGAACTTGTCTGTTGCTCAAACTGCTGGCTGTACTTGTGCATTTTCAGATTTCCCGCCAGACATGCCGCCACCGCGGACACGAGTATAAAAGCAGATCGATAGACAGACCCGCCCCTTTCTCTCTAACACTCAGACCAAACTGGCGTTGATGGGCTTCCGTATGTTTGAACCATCTTTATAATAGTAAATGTGAAGCTTTGTACGATTTATCCACACAGTCTGATTAATAAGTTTTGCTGAAAAGTCCTTAGTTTCTCATTATTTTAATGTACAAAGTCAATATTTTAAAATTCAATGCCATTATTGTGAGGAACTAACTCATGAATTTTAACTAACAACTCATGATTTTTAGATAATAAGTCAATATTTTGAGAAAGTTTCTCATTATTTTGAATTACGAAGTGATTTCGAGATAAGTAAGTCAATCCTCCAGGAAGCTTCTCATTAATTTAAGACAACTAAATCACTGTTTTGAGAAAAGTTCTTCATTATTTAAAAAATATTAACTCATTATTTTGAAAGTATCGTCATGAACACCTTCAAACACACTCTGTATTCGTTTTTTAGTTTAAATCCAAAGTGCGACATCAACACAACAACACGCCGCTGTCCAGAGACCTGCTGAACGCACAGCGCTGTGTGTGTTTTGATTTTAAAGACTTAATGTATGGTTTTAGTATACATTATGCAGCGAGCATTGTGGCGGCTGTGTGACGCTTTTCTTTGTTTGGCCTCAGAATAGTGACTCTGATGCATTTTACAATGTGCTTTTGCTTTGATTTAAAACACAAAAAAGGCTCTCATCTGCACTCCAATGGGCTGGAGCTGGCGAGAAGAAAACAGTTTAACTAAAGAGAATATATGCATCAAATGAAAAACAGATGAAAAAATATGCAATTATGTTCCTGATTGGGTTAAGTATTTCTCTGCCAGCTTCCACTCCAAACCTGTCCCAAATGGGCGGCTTCCAGGCCTGGGCGAGGCCCCAGAAAACGTCACATCAGAACGGTGCCATCTCCCGCTACATCTCCGTTTCCTCAGATCCGCGGCCAGTCCGTCCCCCTCGTCCCCCGTCCTCTTTGCTGCGTTCAGCCTCTCTCTGCGTCCCAGATAATGGAGCTCAGCGTCTGTCTGCCAAAGGGTCCGCGGCTGCCCGGGAGTAATGACCTGAGGGGGTACTTTGTGACAACCAGGGTATAATAATGCCTCCAGCCACGGACAAAGCAGACCCTTGGGGTCAATTTTTAAATACTTTTATGTTTTTCACCGAGGGTGAGAGTCATTTGTTTTTACTGCGGACCGTGCACAACGCAGAAACAACGCATTTATTCCAAACGACCAGGGATTAAAAGTGTGCTTAATATTGTTTGTTTCAACAAAATGCGGTTAAGTTTTGATAGAAGCGGCGCTGACCTATCGCGTCCGATGAAACGTCTTCCACTTTTCGACAGAATTTCATCCGGCAAAATGTCTGCAGGCCGTAGTCCCTCAGATCAAAATAGTGTTATTGAGGCACGCAGGGGAGCGAGGAATCACCTGCCAATGAAAGGCTTCTCCTAATAGGTTAATTGTAACAAAAGCGCCGGGGCTTGCCCCATTGAACAGAAGAGGATTGTGGAACACAGGCCTGTGGAAATGATGTCAAGCAATGTGCTGCCTGCTCTCCCCTGCAGGGCCAGAGTTTGTCTGTCAGCAGTTAAATGCTTCCCTCCCTCCCCTCCCCGAACACTCAACAATCAATTTACCTCCTCGGGGTCTATGAACCCAAAGATTTGACCTCACAGACTCGAGCTTTGTTCCCCCCTCATCTCTCGCACCTCAAAGGCTACTTATTAGAACACAGGCGAAAGGTATGAGGAAGTGGCTTTATAAACACGAGGAGCCGACGCGGTCAGATGACAAAAACACAAGAATTAATGTGGTGAACAAAACCCAAATTTCCACTCAGATCAGTTTTGTGGATGACTTACACACACAGCAACAGTCTGTTGTCAAAGTTCCAGATATAAATCTCGTCTCTGATAAAATGTCCTGTTTTGCTGCAAAGAATATTGCTGCCTTCACGTGCTCCTCAGAAATATCGTATTTATGAGTCAGTGAAATTGGGAAATTTCATTTACACCCACGTTGGTGAGTTGTGACGTTTGCGTGGCGTGTCAGGGCGGCAGAGATGGTGGAAAGCATGAAAACAATTAGATATTTTGTTATTTTGTTCCTGGTGGCTCTCATTTACTTTTAGTAGTTGCACATTTTAGTTTCTGCATCTGTTAGCTGCAGCTAGAAAACAAACTTTGAACTATAAAGCAGCCAGGTGAGTATATTAACCATGCGGTAACAGTGGCTGTTAAAGGGTTAAAAGAAGTCACTGACTGGAACCCTGTATGTACCGTGCAAAACCATAAATATCGCCCAAGCTCAGGCGAGAAAGTGAATACTCTAAAATATCAGACTGAATGTAAAAGTTGCAAAGTCTAAAGCATGCGTTTGTTTTTGCAGGTTGTGCGGGACACTGAGATGTTTCGAGTCTGACTCTGTCGCCGGAGAACAGGTAATAACACACGATCAGACAGAAACACAAACCTGACAAATGAATGCTGCTTTATGGGTAATGAAGTTGTAATCAGACACGAATGAATCTCACTGCCGAAAACAACAAGTCAAAACAAAAGAGCATCTTTTAGCACCTGTTTATTTGACTGTTGATGGGTACACAGCCCGGGGACGTCTCCGTGTCAATCAAACACTGCAAATCCCAAGATTTATTCAGTCCCCCTCACATTTGTACAGTAACCAATGGAGAGAGAGCACACCCAGCGAGGGTCTGGCTAATTGGGTATACTGGGAATAAAAAAAAGAGGAAAAGCAGCACCTTTTCCTCTTTTGTGATATTTATTGAAACTGTTCAGCACAAAGCTTTTTTATCAGGGTGCGGGAGGAGAGCTTTGTATTTTGTATTTGTTTTAAAAAGATTATCTTTATGGTATTTCAGTTAAAAGCAGAGAGGAGGACAGGAAATAGCGTGAGAGATGTTGTGTCGTACCAGTGGTTCCTAACTGGTGGTTCGCGGCCCAAAAGTGTGTTGTGGGTCTATTCTGGATGGACCTCTGGACTTCTGGTTTTAAAGTTTCTGGCTGTGCTAAATGATGTCATTTTGGCGATTTTTATTCTGTTGTTATCTAATATTTCTAGAGACAAAAAAATTCCAACAAATTTTTAAAAATTACAAAAAAAAGGTGCCAAAAATTTTTAAAAATTACAGAAAATATTAAAGGAAAAAAAATCATCTAAAACTTTACAAGAAAAAAAAAGCCAATATATCTCTATATATCCATATATCTATATCTACATCTATATGTCTCTCTCTATATCTACATATATAATCTCTAATTATATATATCTATATCTACATCTGTATCTCTGTATCTCTATCTATGTCTCTATGTTTCTTTACATATATATCTATATCTCTATAATAGCTCTATCTTTACATCTATATATGTCTATAAATATTTCTATCTTTATATCTATATATATATATCTATAGATACAGCCTACGTGCCTTAAGTTTTCTCTGCTGGTGTAATTGAGGTGTTGCCATTAAACTTTGTCTGACTTGTAGAGCAATGATGAACAGCAGCGTCCAGTGTAGCGGTGGATGTATAGCGGTGGATGTATAGCGGTGGATGTATAATGGTGGATGTGTAGCGGTGGATGTATAGCAGTGGATGTATAATGGTGGATGTGTAGCGGTGGATGTATAGCGGTGGCTGTATAATGGTGGATGTGTAGCGGTGGATGTATAGCGGTGGCTGTATAGCGGTGGATGTATAGCGGTGGCTGTATGGTGGATGTGTAGCGGTGGATGTGTAGCGGTGGATGTATAATGGTGGATGTGTAGCGGTGGATGTGTAGCGGTGGATGTGTAGCGGTGGATGTATAGAGGTGGATGTGTAGCGGTGGATGTGTAACGGTGGATGTGTAGCAGTGGATGTATAATGGTGGATGTATAGCGGTGGATGTGTAGCGGTGGATGTATAGCGGTGGATGTGTAGCGGTGGATGTATAATGGTGGATGTGTAGCGGTGGATGTGTAGCGGTGGATGTGTAGCGGTGGATGTGTAGCAGTGGATGTGGAGAGGTGGATGTATAATGGTGGATGTGTAGCGGTGGATGTATAATGGTGGATGTGTAGCGGTGGATGTATAGCGGTGGATGTGTAGCGGTGGATGTATAATGGTGGATGTGTAGCGGTGGATGTGTAGCGGTGGATGTATAATGGTGGATGTATAATGGTGGATGTGTAGCGGTGGATGTGTAGCGGTGGATGTATAACGGTGGATGTATAATGGTGGATGTGTAGCGGTGGATGTGTAGCGGTGGATGTGTAGCGGTGGATGTATAACGGTGGATGTATAATGGTGGATGTGTAATGGTGGATGTGTAGCGGTGGATGTGTAGCGGTGGATGTGTAGCGGTGGATGTATAATGGTGGATGTATAATGGTGGATGTGTAGCGGTGGATGTGTAGCGGTGGATGTATAGCGGTGGATGTGTAGCGGTGGATGTATAAGGTGGTGGATGTGTAGCGGTGGATGTATAGCGGTGGATGTGTAGCGGTGAGTGTATGGCAGTCTTAGCAGTCTTTAGTGTAAAAGCAGCAGCTTTTGACTTCGTTCTCTAGCATTTGTGTCGAGGCTGGGCTTGTTTTTTTTTCACCGCGGCGTGAACCATTAAGAGGAGCAGCATATAGTTTGTGTTGGTGGAGTTTCAGTAGCTGAGGGGGAGACGGAGCGGCTGTGGATGTATACACGAGGGGGAAGAGCTGCAGTAACAGAACTCAGCTGGAGTGGGTTACTTGAGGGAACGCTTCAGGAGCGGGAACAGAGCCAAAAGAGCGAGGAAACATACTTCACTTTATTGATTTTGTCGATCGTCTTAAATGAGGGGCACTCCAGGCCAAAGGCTCACCTCTGCATTTTCTGTGTGTGTGAGCCGGCGCTGCTCGGCGGACAACGAGCCGCAGTTACAGGAGCAGGGAGATATATACAGTGTGTGTTTATGTTGTGTGTGGGAAAAGTGTGTGTGAGGCCCGTTTTAGTCAACTCCTAACTTTCTGATTCCAGAAAGCGTCGGGTATCAACCTTCAGTTGGCCGTGTGCGAGTTGCGCCGTCTCTGGTGACCGTGGCGTGAATAAGCCTATTGTTCTGATCACATGCATCATCTGTAAGTCCAGAAATGAGCCAGTGTGTTCACACCTACACCGCCCCCATCGCGGATCATGACCTTTTGCTTACCACCAGAGATCCACTCGGCTGCTGTGACTTATTCATCAACTGTGACTCGGTTATGAATGGCTTCCCAAGGCAAATATTGATTAAGTCAAGTGTAACATCACTTGGCTTAAAGCAAATGTCCATAAGCAATTACGACTCGTAGTCCCGTAGTATTTTCCATTTTTGCTTTGGCTGACATCCTCATTTGTTTTATATTCCCATACGTCCTGTCAGCTGGGACGGGATTTCTCTTTGTACAGTTAGTGTCGATAGATATTCAATAACCTGTAGCCGCAAGTTTTTACCTCCAGCCCCAAAGACCTGAGCGCAACATTTAAATCATTTTATATATATTTTTTAACTCCAGACCACAGAAATATATTTTTTTTCTGTTCTCCAGACCATACTTTTTTTAAATCCAACTTTTCTTGAGTTACAAGAATATATTTTTTTTTAATTATTTGAGCCGTTAAGAGGTGGATTGTATGGATTAAATATTCTATTACCGTATATTTAATTTTAATATTTTCATATTAGTCTCCTGGACCCAATAATGGTTTTTCCACTGAACATATAGGATTGAAATGTCATCTGTAGGCCAAATGGATGAAAATCAACTTAGTTTTTGAGAGTTGCATTTTGAGTCAATTTGTATTGTAGCACAATAAGCTAATTAATTACCAAAAAAAAGGGAAATTGCTGCAGTTTTGCCTCTGATTAAGTTAGAAAGTTGATCTAAGAGTTTAAGTCTGTATTTATGAAGTCCAGTGCAACCTTTCCTTATTAGCATGATGTGAATAAATTATGTTTAAAAATAGATGATATGGTATTTTTTGTTTAATTCAATTGAAAAGTTACGTATGTTAATACCTGCATTTGGCCAGTCTGGAGAATGGTGTGTTTTGCTTGTAACTTCACTTGGATGTTTGACTGTGCAGAATTTGACACTATAGAAGTCTGTTTCTCACATTCATCTGCTGAAGGTGGAGAGTTTGTTTCTGTTTAGCCCAAATTTCACTTTGTTTCACGATTTTGTGACTGCGGCTAATTTTGAGCCACTCATGCTCAAACACGCAACTTACACACATGTAATGTTGAGACTTAAAACCTTTAAGATTAATGAACTTTTTGCACATTTAGGGTTTTAGATATTTCACAGACAAGGAAGGTTTAGATGTAATTTTATTACGTCTTTGTTTAAAAAAAAATGTATCAGTCAAAGCAGGGTTTCTCTTTGTACCTTTTGTCAGTTGGGGATCTTTAAACACAGGACGCCTCAGTATATTTCATCACACTGCTGCAGAAATGTTTCTCTAATACTGCCATGAAACAGCCATGAAACCAATCAAAGAGCATGTTCGAACCGAGGTCCAGTGAGTGGGATTTAGAGGCATCTATTGATAAAAATGGGATATAATATTCATAATTATGTTCTTTTTTTAATTTAATTTTTATTGGCATTTCTCAATAAACATTCAATGTATGCATACAGAGATGTACAGAGATATACATGCCTGTCACAGACCCTGTAGTATTTCCAGCAGTACACACAAAGAGAAGGGAAAAAAACAATTAATTAAATTTAAGGTAAAAAAAAAGGTAAAAGGTAAAAATAAATAAATAAAACAAAAATATAACAATAAATAGATAAAATAAAATAAAATAGATAAATAGTAATAATAATCATAATAGGAAAAAATAGACAATTATGTTTTCATGAGTATAAATTTCCTGAAAATAAGAATCGTATTTTCGTTACCGTAGAATGAGCCGTTTATATCTACATACGGAGCTGGTCCTCTTCCATGTTTGGCTCCGGGGCCTTTCACGTTTTTTGCAAAGTTTCAGTTCTTTCATCTCACAGTTAGATGGCACTGAGTCCTCTACGCTGGACCTTTAAGATACTACGCTACTCTGTCAAGTATCAAGTTATCAGATATCTGAAATTTCGTTTGTTCACCTACGTTCCCGCCACTGGCTTTTTATACGAGGGCTATAGATCCAGAAATACTCAAAACATTTATAAATATATACATATTATCTATAATAATGATCGATAGGATACACGCACGTAAATATTAATTTATGAATTAACGAATGAAAACGAAAGGAGGCAGCGTGGGTTTATATTTTGTTTTATTAACGCTACAGTGCAGATATTTGGTGTAGACACGTAGATGGCATCACCAAGCACTCTGCTGTTACAAGAGCAGAATGACGGTTTTTCTGTCCTGTCCCCCTGTCCCCCTGTCCCCCTGTCTTCCTGTCGTCTGGAGTTTGTACTCCTGAGTCGAGCTTTGAACCTCCAAATTCACAAGTCTGAACTTGGTATTGAGGAAGGCCTGCTGTTTAGGTGAAGTCTTTCTCTTCTGCCTGTGTTTGGTCCTTATGTTGACTCGTTCCTGGGTTTAAATCTGTGCTGTTATAGTTTCGTGCTGCACAGAGACGCCTCTGCAGGGCTGTTTGTCGCCGTAGTTGTGGATCATGACATATTTTACAGGGTGGATGTTTGTTTTTTTCTTCCTAACAGCAGGTTGAACCTTTCAAAAGTCTGTTTCTGATCTGAATGTTGGTTTTGAATCTCCTTGTTATCCTTTACGATCAGACAATAACACTTTAGCCGTATTGAGGGAACGGATGTGATTTTTTACGGGGTCCTCCCCCTGCATCCTCTTGTTGTCGTCCTTATCGTCTTCATCTGCGTCTCTGTTATAAACTCCTTAAGCTTCCTTATCTTTTGTCCCTCTCATTTCATTACACCAAATCCCAAATAACCACTGGGCAGGATCAGCCGGTCCCAGCCAGCTCAATGGTTTTCCTGTTCTTTATTAAAGTGTAATCAAACATCGCTTTAAGTGGAAAATAAATATCCAGATCTAATAAGCTGCTCAGCCGGATCATGTAAATGCAAATTTTCAAGCTGGTTCCAATCCGTCCCACCGAGGGGAGAACAAGCCCCGGCAATCGCCTCCTCCACCCCCGATTGTAAATCAAGGAAAATAATGGCTGGATAATGACCAGTTTGCGGTCTCAAGCAGATTGAATGATAACAAACCGCGCGTGTTGCACGCAGCTTTTCATTTAACATCCTATCACGGGGAAAGCCGGCGAACAGCTTGGTGTGCCTCATTAAAGGGGTTGTCGATGCCTTGTAAATTTCGCGGAGCAAGGGGGTAGAAAATTCACAAGACAAACTTCCTGATAGGGGAAGACAGGGTTTATTTCCCCGCCCATAGGGGCCTCCTGCGCCGACGCGGGGAGCCCGAAGATCTGAGAGGGACCAGTGAGCCGCCAACTGCATTGCAGTCGTCTGTTTTCTAATGTGAAGGCGGAAGAGTGTGAATGAAAAGAGAAGAAAACCCACTTAGACAAGCGCTAAATAATAATTTATAAGACATATAAATTGCCTCGTTTTCTTGTTTGCGGAGATGCTGATTTAGCTGCTAATTGGTGACAGAAACTGTCAAACGGGTGGCAGATAGTGATTGTGGTGGCTTCTGTCAGGATTAGGTGAGAGGAGGAAAAAAAAAAAGAGGAGCTTTCTTCTGGTGAAGGCAAAGACAATATGACGGCAGTCCCCTCCCTTCCCGTGTCTGATATTTACCCAAAACACATTAAACAGATAAAAAAAAGGGAAAAGAAACAATAAGCTCAGGATTATGGACCCTGTCTCTTGCCTTCGTCTCGTGCTCTCATGTCTTCTTTTTTTTTTCCTCCCTCTCCTCTAAGCTGTCTCTGTGATTGATTAACGTGTTTGTTTGAAGAAATTCCGAATGTTTGCTCGCACAATAAAACACACAGGCGCGCGGATACATGCAGGATGTACACAGACACGAGCGCAGCCTGGCACGCACAAAGACAATGAAGAGAGCGGGGAGAGACAGCGAGAGAGAGAGAGAGACGGATAAAGACTGACTGACTGATCTCTGGAGGGCATCTTCCTCTAACCCTGCCTTGACTCTCCTCCCTTTTCTCTCGAGCATTAAAATGAACAGTAATTAGGCTTTGATACTCTGGCAAATGAACAGTAATTAGAGTGTGTGACTGTGGATCCTCAGCCTGGGCTGCTCATTGAATATTCACACCATTATTGAACGTTAAGATTAGCTCGCCGCTGTTGTGCACAAACAGTGTGGCATGGCAACGGCCCTTTGCAGATGGTGTTAGGGGGATGGTGTGTGTGTGTGTATATGTGTGTGTGTGTGTGTGTGTGTGTGTGTGTGTAGACAGGTCGCCCAAGCCCGGCGGACCCTCAGAGGGGATTTTCTGGTTATTAGATCCTTGCCAGATCATGGGCCAATTATAAAGAAAACTGTCAGTCAAGGCAAAGTGGCTATGTGATTAGCGGAAAAGGACAAAATCAGGTGAGGAGTGTGAATCTTTCTGGAGGCAGCTTTGATTTGCTAATAAGAGGGAGAGGGAGAGGACCGGGGCAGGGTCCCCAGCTGTAGTCCTGCTTTGCTCTCTTCATTTTCACTGTGACCTTCTTAGCACTGCCGGTCTAATCTGCGCTGCAGAGGAGACATAAAGAATGGCTCTCGAGGGGGTTTTCTGGGGTCCAGGCTCTGAACGAGGCACAAGGGGGTTAGCCACCAAAAAATGAGAGCAGTACCCTCTAACTCCCAACCAGAGGGACATGAGTAATCAAACAGTTCCTTCAGCGCGACAGGGGCCAAATGCTGCTTAATTACCCTAATAGTTTTAAAGACTTTTTACTCCTGATAACAAAGAAAAAACACTCGGAGAGAAGGAGGAGTGAGAGGAGAAGAGGAGGGAGGGAGAGTCGCTCGTCTCTGTGAGCATCCTCGGCACACTGTTCCTAATTTCTAGTGTATCCTAATTTAGTGGCTGGTGACCAGGGCGTACATCGAGGGGCGTGGTAGGGCCTTTTTTTCTCTCCCTGGCTGACGTGGTTTCAGGCTGAGGAGAGGCGAGCGCAGAGGTGGTTAACTACCAAAAAATGAGAGTAGTACCCTCGACTCCAAACCAGAGGGACATGAGTAAATAGCAGGGATGCCCGCTAATGGATTTTTTGCTGTGAAATGTTAATATAGGGCTAAAAATTATATTGCAGTATTTTCAAGCAGTATCACGATACACAATATATATCTCGATATATATATTTTTTAGTTTTAAACCTCCTCAAAAGCATGTAGTTAAGGCTCGAACTGAGCAACGAATCCAACATTACTTTTTCCCTCTTTGATGCAGCAATATCGTAGGAATTTAAACACAATAACATATTTGATCAATAATCATTAGTTATGAAGATATAATCACTTAACGGGTAAAGGCAAGTATTGAAATAAGTAGAACTGTCTGACAATTGAGAAAAGTACATCATTTTACTATAATGCAACCTTTAAAATGAGGGAAAAACACCATTTATTTCTTATCCCAATACAACAATATTCAATATCTAAGACAATATTTAGTCTCATATCTCAGTACCATATAATATCTTTACATTACCCAGCCTTATGCAAATATATAACAACCAGGGCTGTTAGTGTTAACACGTTAATCACAGTCCGATAAAGGTCCGTACATAATGCGTTATTTTTATTGTTTTTTAATCACTGACAGACATTCTCGTCTTTAGGAGGCTGTACCGCGCTGACTTTAAAGATATAATGATGATACTTGTATCACTTGTATCATGTATGAAACTAGAAGACCCAATAAACCAATAGTTACCAACCATGTCACGCTAGGTTCTCAGTGAGGAGGATAAAAAACGCTCCAAAGTTAGGCTACATTTTGGTGATGGACAAACTTTCATAGGAGTCACTTGACCTCTGACCTCAAAATATCGTAATGAAATTGTGTCCTGTTGGTAGCCACGAGTCACGGCTTTACAGACGTGTCCACGTGATGTTAGTCCCGTGCAGATTTTTTGTTGTCCGATTCCTGATCAAGACAATCTGCGAATAATTGCTTTACCTTTTAAAATGTGAAAAAAAAAAGTATTGTTTGACAGCCCTGATAACTCATTTGGCCAACCTGATATTGATACAGATACTTAGCGATATATTTTCCCACCTAACTTTAGTGATCAGTCTCTTCTGCAGTGGATTTAACATCATGTTCTGCATTATTGTGATATTATTATTATTATTATTGTTATTATTATTATTGCCCACTAGCAGATGGAGACATGAAATACAATGTTTTTTAATGTATGTAATGTTCATACATTGTGCAAAATAGGAAAAATATTCAAAAAAAGTGTTGATGTTCTGTACGTGTTCAATTTATAAAAAAATACAAAATTAATACAAATAAATAATTAAAATAAATAAATTATTCTTCTATCAAGTTTTTGATATTGTTAGAAATTAGCACGTTGAAATCAGCATTCTAGTGTTACATTATAAAGTCGATATCTGCCGATACTGATGACACGCCGATATTACCGTGCATCTCTATCAAACAGTTCCTTCTGTGTGACGTGGGCCAAATGCTGCTTAATTACTGTAATAGTTTTAAAGACTTTTTTAATCCTGATAAAGGATAAAAGAAAGGAGGAAAAAAGCGCTGAGAGAGGGAGGAGTGAAAGGATAAGAGGAGGGAGGGAGAATCACTTGTCTCTGCGAGCATCCGCGGCACACTGTCCGCTCCTCTCCCTAATTTCCAAAAGCGCGACAGTGTATCCTGATTTAGTGGCTGGTGACCAGGGCTGACATTGAGGGGCGTGGTAGGGCCTTTTTTTTCCTCCTCTCCCCGGCCGCGGCTGCAGGCTGGGGAGAAGCGAGCGCAGAGGGGAGACAGGCAGCACAGTGCCAGCGCTATAATGAAGCGCGGTAGACAGCAGGCCTGACAGCTCTGGCAGGTGATGCATGGGGCCCATGCTAATTCTTCAGCAAGCCAGTGATGGATCCTGAAATCTTGACCACACATCCCATTAGCCCCTGTCTGTGACAGGAGAATAAAGATATTAAAAAATCCGGGAGAAGTTGCGAGACGGGGGTGCAGGAGGGGAGCAGGGGTGGGGGGGGGCGGGGGGGACGCGGACAGCCAGTCAAAGGACCCGGACAGCCAGGCACTGGACCTTACGCAAACCTCCAAGTCCTCTGCAATATTTTCAGCAGCAAAGTTATTGATGACTTAACCTCTGGGGTGCAGGTTATGGGTGATGGATACTGTGCATCCGCAGCATGGAGCAGCAGAGGATAACAAGGCAGACAGTGAATCACCTGCCCGCAGCTGATAAAAATAGAATATGACATGTTGTGCAGCATATACGCCGCATTATTTCAGTGTAAATTCTAAAGAGATGAGTGAACCGGGCTCTCCTGTAAATAGATTAGTTCATTGAACGGGTTTTGCACGGCCTCAGCTGTTCTGCGCATCCCCACTGCCCTGGCTTTTGCATCTCAGCACTCTGAATGGAGGGACTGTTTATTAGGCTGTCCCTGCCAACTCCTCTGCGACCTCCCCTCCTTTCAGGAATAAAAAAGACGGAGGAAATAAAAAGCGGAGGAGGGTGTGGAGCTCCACAGCTATCAAGCACTTGAGGCGTGTTTACCATATATCTTTTATCTTCCTGTGCAGGATAAGGCTAATATTTTTGACAAGTTTTGTGTGAAATATAAATGACCCAGTCGTGGTACAAATAGGAAAACCGGAGCCGGATCGCAGCCGGGCCCCGCAGAATCCTTCCTATTTCTCAGGGTTGACAAATAGCACCGAGGAAGTTCCAGGGGAAACTGAGAGGTTACTGTGACAGACAAGGAGCACAATTATCACACTATGATGAAAGAGCCATGGCGAGCGCGCGTCGCACCGTTAATTACCGTCCTTTTTCCACCAGCCTCTAATGTGAGGAAAAACACGCGATGACAAGTGTGTAAAAGAGCAAGCACTAAATTACTGTCAGGAAAAATAAACGGAGGATCGCGCGGCCCGCACAGTGATTTACGGGGGCAATTAGTCACCGCCCCACGGAGATGCTGAGGACAGCAGTGCGGCGGGAGTGTGTCAGGAGAGAGAGAGTGTGAGAGACACCCCTACGCTCCACCCACACTTGTAAAGAAACGGGACGGGAAGCGGGAGAATGTTCTCTGTGCTCTTGGCTGCGTGACCTTTGTCTGGCATCCAACTTTTTCACAAACAAGTTCAGAAATAAATGATCAAGCGGACAAGAGTGCGGCGAGCACTTCAAGTCATGTTGTCATATGTATATGTATCATAATAGAATGAAAGGAGTAACATCTCTGCACGATATGGAGCAAATTTAGGTCACCGGTGCTTGTTTTATGCTGAAGTAGGTTGATTACGACACAAGTGTAAGACAAGCTACAGCGATGTCTGTCATTACACCATCAGTGGAACGCAGCCTTTTGTCTTAAGTCGAACGTGTCAGCGCACTTGAAATGCTAAACGTCTAAAATGAGCAGTCCCCCACTCCGCCATCAAACATCAATGGGCTCTAATTGTTTCTAAACGTGACACAAGTTAAGATACTTCAGTTTAAAGCCCCGTCGTCACATCTCAAAAGTGACGCTTGATTTCTCGTCTCGTCTCGGCTTCTGAGACAGGAGGTCGCGTCGCAGTCGTCACATGTCCCTCATATTTCATGCTCGGCTACGAAGCGAGCCTTTCATCACGCATTAAAATACCTGCTGTACTTTTAAGGAAGTAAAACCACTGGGAATATGCCCGAGCGGGCGGAGAGCCCATTGATTTGTAATGGCTGATGACAGATAGTGTCACATCATCTTTGTTAATTTCACTCATTCCGAGCCATTGAACAAACATGGCGTGCCCGTTTCTTTTTTTCTCATCTCTGAGTGAAATTTCTGAAGTGATAGGCTATTGTTGAATAAATTTGAAGTGTGTCTTGTTAAGAAATTGTCACACTGTGTGATATCTAACAGACATGTGATGAAATAAAGACAGAGGAGGAGGACGAGGGGAGTTTATCTTAATATATCCATCACAGCCAACTAAAGACAATTAAAGTCGAGCAGCTTAAAGAAAACCCTCAAACACAGACTCTTGACTCGCGACGCTTTTGAAGCGTTCGCTTCACTTAACGCTGACAAAATGTGTTGCAGGATATTGACATTTTAATCTGCCTTGTCATGCTCGTATACATATTTAGAGCGAGCGTTTGCACATGCATTTTTGGACGATAATAACACAGGCAGGGAGCTGAGTGTTATGGGCAGTATGAAATGAAGTCTGAGGAGGAGGAGGAGGAAGAGGAGGGGGGTTCACATTCTCCCGGCCATATAAATCCAGTAGGGGCTAGTGAGTGGGCTTGCTAGGTTGAGCCACGTTTCCAGGTCAGTGGCCTTGAGCATGCTTGGTTACAGCTGCCTTGCCCATTCTTATTGGCAAAGGTGCCATAAGACGGGGTTGCGAGGGGCCATAAGTGGTGAGGAGGAAGCGGTGGAGAAGCTAACCAGGAGAGGACCATATGCATGTACAGTAGTCTGCTCCCCTCAGGCTCTCTTTCTCTCTCTCTCTGCATCCCTCACTTCACTGCATTATCCACTCCTTTGCCAGGGCTATAAGTGCCAGGACATCAGACTTCCTCAAGCTGTCAGCCTCGCTTTTCCCCCGGAACAACACCATGTGAGATTGGAGAAGGATAGGAAAGAAAGAAACACAGCTGGTGGAGGTGGAGAGCGATGAGCAGAGAAACAATCAGGTTTTAGCTTCAGCCGCTGCCAATTAAAGGCACTGTGGCTGTCACACACCTTATTTCACATTTACGCTCACCGTCAATGTGAAAACTGTCCTAGAAATGTTGAAAGTGCACTGTGACATTTATTTTACAAATCGCTACAATATGTCACTCTTTAGTTGCTTACATTTCCTTTGATGACGCGTCCTCGACTTCACGCAAACTGCGACTCAGGTTGCAGCCGTATGCAGTTTTAAGGTAAATCAATTTATGAAAATTGACTGTTATATAGGGATGAACACAATAAATCGATGAAGAATTTGATCAAATGTAAAATTTTACCAATTAATTGACAGTAGGGATGCGCAGTATTAATTGGGACTGATGATTATGGGACTTAAAATGTCGAACTGATGATTCCAATTAAATCCGATCAATAGAGCCGATAATAATAGGCATAAATAGATTTGAAAATTGCCCGTGTTGCTCATGGTTTCGCTCCACCAGTACTGCACTGTAAATGCTGCACGTGACGTCAAATTACTACATCAGTCGAAATTTCGTCGCCATCAGCAGTGTGGGCTTTATGTTTTATGAAATCTATTTCCTTTTTGAGCACAACAGTCTTCTGTCTATCTGAATTTGTCAGCATTTTATCAGCAGCTGTTGGCTTTTGGTTTTATAAAAGCTTTTGTATTTTTTTTGAGTGATACAATTTACAGTTACTCTGATTTGACAGATTGTCGGAGCATTTCATTTGAAAACAAAAGTCAGTTTTACGAGTCAGAACTGTTGTTTTTGTTGTGTTAGCTGAAGTGATGTCAGTTATATTTGGGTAGGTCAGAGCTATAATGTTAAATTCATCTGTGCTCACCACATCTCAGCCGTTCATACCCTCAGGTAATGAAAAACAAGCGAAAAGAAATTAACGGTTATCAGTATCAGTTGAAATAATCACTATTGTGCATCACTAATAGATAACCTGTGTAACGCTCACAGAGAACATGCAAAATGTTGCTGTGAGCTTTGAGTTTTTATGTCTTTTTAAAATATAGATTAATTGATGAATCAAACATTAATTTTACCAAAAATTGATTAAAAGTTCTCACAATTTGCAACTTTACTGTTATCATACGATAAAACTATACTTAGTTTACCTTGGCGGCACCTATCAAGGCTGTATGAATCAGGGTCGTTTTGAAAAGCTGCCTGCAACGTAACAACGTGATATAAGGAGCTGGAAAGCCTCTATAGAGCAGCAGGGGACGTGATGGATCCAACAAACCCCGGACTTTCACCCGGGGCCTGCTGTTAGCTTCCAGTATGAATGTGGAGCCAAACCATTCTAATTTTTTCTAAACCCAGTCATGTTTTTATGTTGCATGAGGCAATAAACATAAATATGAGGCATTTTAGTAACATTCTAAATTTATTTTAAAAAGATAGTATGTGTCTAACCAAGAAATCGATCATTTCCTGTGAAAATGGACATATGGATTGTGCATCGATAGGATTATGCAAAAGTACTCAGAGGGCTGCTTTCTTAAACAAAAGACTTTTATTTAACAATTTACTCATTGAAAATTACACACAAACAAAAATAAAGAATGAATAAAAATAAAACAATCAGTACTGTATGTGTTCAGCATCAGTCTTCGCTGAACATTCAAATTAAGAATATAAAAATAAAGTACACATCAGTACTGTTTGGTCTTTGCTGACCATTTAAATAAAGAATAAATACAATAAAATAAATAGCTAAAGAAACATCAGTACTGTTAATTTTCAGTCAAATGCTGATCATTTCTAAACCTGCCAAGCATCGTTTTGTGCATTATATGGTCTGTAGAAAAAGTTTTCTAATCAGTGCATATTAGAAAAAATATACGCAGATGCCAATATGCTCTGTGAAAGGCTCATATCGGCTGATAATATTGGTTGACCGATATATCGGTCACAATTCATGTATGATGCCGATAACTTCTAATAACGCCCATTTAATCAAATGATAATAATCAAACCGGGTGGCATCACACTTTATAATTTCACTGGATTGACGCGTTTTTGGTTGCAGAATATAAACCGTTTAAATAATATGGAAACACCCTTTGCAGCAGTAAATGCTGAGTTTACTTTTAAAACACACTGTATGCATAAAAGATTGATATTTGGGGTCACAATAAGAAATAACAAAGAGCTTGTTTTCTGTCTGTTTGCCCAACTCTTCACAAATCTGTGTGTATTCTCAAAATATTCCCCTCAAAACCCACACTGGGGATTTAAATGTGTAATTTTTTTATCAATGTTAAGTTAGTTATCATCAAATTAATTTTTGCCAGCCTCTGTGTTGTGTTTCTCTTGTTTATCGAGGAAAGCTATTTGAAAATGTATCGGGGGCCTTTTCTTCATAAAAGAGATGCAAGTGTGAAAACACAGTCTTCCACTTTTCTTCGTCTTTATGGCTCCTGGTGTTGTGCGAAAAACAGGCTTTGAAATTAGACTCACTAACTGGCTATGAAATAACAGACAGCCAAGGAGAAGAGGAGGCAAAAAAATAGGGTCTATGAATCAATATGGGCAATGGGGGAAGGCCAAATGTAATAAATAATACAATAACAAGCCTAACTAATGAGCTGTTGCGACGGTGCAGTTCACAGAATAGTCCCTTTGTATGAATCCCTGCTAATAATCTTGGGGAGCCGCCGGATGATGAAGTGTTGCCATAAGGCAACACCTGTGCAATTAAAGCAGCGGATTCTTTTGCACGTAACATTAATTTCAGCCCTTTATAAAGGCCCGATGAGCACACTAATAATCTAGTCTACTTGACTCCACGTCTAGCTGAAACAGAGCATCTAATTAGGTAAAGGTAATTAATTAGAGATAAACGGAGCTAATCAGGGCCCGTTAGCACTCCCACTTTCTTGGCATTAAGACACGGAGCCTCCTGCTCTCTCATTGGCCGCCCTGTCATCTGTTTGGCGAACATGAAAAAAGATATGTTTTCAACGGGAGGCTCTGTGATCTGACGATGAACTAGCCTGCTCCCTCAAGATCAACATGCTCCTCTATTGCTTCTCTAATGATCTTATTAACCGCTGAATTTCTTGGTAAATTACTGCTTTATGAAATTTCTGGCTCTTTTCTCTTAAATACTCATCATGATGGTTACATATGGTCTAATTGGGGTTAGTTCACGTGCATAACAGAGTGGAATGTAGATTTATCAGCAGATACATCTTACAGAAATGTGACTGTAGTGGAGCTGAAACAGTGTGTAAATCAACAGGAAATAAATCTGCAAATATTTTGAGAATGGACTAATCATGTAAGCCATTTCTCAGACAAACATTTCCCAGATCCAGATGCTTTATGATGAAGATTTACTGCTTTTCTTTGTGTTATGTGATGGTAAACAGAATATCTTTGGATTTCAGACAGTCAATAGGACAAACTGACTGATCTGAACATGTCATCTTGTGCTCTGCGAACTTTCTTTCTTTCATTAATTTCGGAGATTTAGGCCGCATTCACATGGAATCAAGCAGACAGTAGACGGCAAACCGGAGGTCATTTTAGAGCAGGCCACCGTAACAGTAGAGGACACAGCAGTTAAAAGTTTATGTGTAATGAGTCTGTCACACTACAGAAAAATCAGTTATTATAAATATTAAAGAAATCTCCAAATATAAAAGAGTAGGTTTCAAAATCATGAAAAAATGAGGAGTATTCTCTGTTTTGCGTCACTGTGGGAGCGTCCGCTGAAGAAGCGAGAGTACAGTAACTGCTAACATTAGAGCTGGAAGTATTATACTATATATTAGTGTTGTTGAGCAGATAATCTGGAACTTTTGGGGCTCGTATACTACGTGGCCTTTGATTGGAAATAATGACGGCTACTGCGGTGGCTGCAATAGAAATAAAGCTGCTTATGTTTTGAACATCCATTATGCTTCTTGAAATGTTATCACCAGAGGAGACACAACAACACAGTCATCTCGCAATTATGCTTAATCGACATTTGGAAAATATCGTTAAGTTTTGCGCAAATATGTAAAGAAAACCCGCCTTCAGTCTATTAAATGCACGAATAAACAAGGTGAGTGCTTGGTGCTAACGTTATGTTTTATTAGCTGCTAACGAGAGTCTGTCGACACGCAGCGACTCTTGATCTTTGCTTTGGGGTGTGTATGTTACTGTGCTGCTGAGTTGGCTGCTAACAAGAGTCTGTTGCTGCACGGTGGCTCCCTCTTTGGCTCAGGGGATGTTTGTGCTTTCTGCAACTGAGTTAGCTGCTAACAGGAGTTGGTGGAGAGGGATTATGTGAAGGACGACTCCAGTGCACCATCAAATCATGCATCACAAATTAAGCATGCATATCTTTTTTTCAGCGTACGTCCCTTTGTAGTTAAAAACTGCAAAAAAAGGGAAAAAAATATGCCAATGCTTGATTAAAATCTTATGCATTTCTTGAGATTGATACGTATGTAGCCTGTTTTGGACGTCTCTTTTATTGTTAGTTGCACAGCAGTTTCATAATGTGCTGCTAAATATTCAAAATTCTCCTGATAATGGAAATTCACCATGATCTACTTACTGTGGATGTTTTTCTTATCATCATACACGATAAAATCATATATTGTCCCATCCCTAGTCCAACCATTCCCCCTTCATCCATACGATACTGTCAGTGTGCCGCCTACTGTCTGTTTGATCAGTGCAACATTATTGACCAAATTATAAACTGATTCTTAATACATACTACATTGATACGTAATCCTTAGTTGCAGCTCTAGACTGTAAAATAATATTCCTTCAATATATAAATAGAAAAAGTCAATTAAAAACTCTTTCAAAAAGCGATATCTAAGATGATTTTATAGTCGAACCTAAAATGTGTCGTCTCCTGGTGGCCGAGACTACAATATCTAACAAGAAACAGTATTAGAAATACATGAATGTGATTTTGTCTTCTTTTTTGCAATATTTCATGAGGGAACATTAAGCCCCAGACAGCAAACATCCAGCTTCCTATCATTTTTGTTCTAATTATAATATGAAAGGTGGAGGGGGGAACCCGAGTCGTATGCACAGGGATTGAACAGTTTCTTCTGTGTTACATTGATGCAATAGCAGCACGAAGACCCCTGTGCTTCTACTCATGTACCTATCATGTCCAATTTTTTCCAATAGATATTCGAGTCGGCGCATATGTGCAAATACTGTTTGAAAATGGAAATTTAATGGTTATTGTAATGAATGTTGACTTGGCGGATCAGAAAGCAGGAGGAAAGGAAATACGAGCGATCCTGAGAGGAGGAGAGGTTTGTTTAGATGCTCGGGTGTCGTTGGGTTTCACGAGGAGGAATGATTTGGGGGAAACATGATTATTTTTTCCCTCTGCTTTTCCTCGTACACAGGGGAGTCGTCTGCTACAAGAAGGCAGGGCGCTCCCTCGACACGCATCATTAGAAGGTTTTTTACAAGCGACAAGCAGGCTATTTGGCTGTCATTGGGATTGTTTGAAGAGAATATGTTTCTGCACCGTACTCCAGGGAGCCCCACATCAGGAAAAAAGTAGATCACCCTTGAGCACTTGACACTGCTGTTATGCATTTGTCAATATTAAGGCTAAGAGGTTGGGCCAGTGTGTGTAAATTGGGACTTTGGCGCCGCTGTTTGCCTGAAATGTGAGTTGACCTTTAACCCGGCACGTCACTCATTCGCTGACCTTGTTCTTGCTAATTGCTGCATTCAGCCTCACGAGTGCTGTTCAATTACACAAGGGATACTCAACTCACGGCCCGCAGACCAAATCTGGGCCCCCAGCCATCTATTAATTCACAATCAAAATAAAGTGATTCACACTGGCAATTATGTTTTTCCGGTTAGTATACATAATAAATAACCTAAAGAGCATCAGAATAGAGCTTGTTTATCAAAAAAGGATCCCCCAAACCCCCGACAGAGGTCATAGCCTAAGACCTTAATGTCCTAAAATCATAGAAATATCCTAAAATCCTAGAAATGCCTTAAATTCTTAAGCATCCTAAACACCTAGAAATGTCCTAAAATCCTAGGAAGTCCTGAAATCCTAGAAATGTCTTAACATCCTAGAATGGTCTAAAAGTCCAAGGAACATCCTGAATTCTGAGAAATATCCTAAAATCCTAGAAATGTACGGCAATTCTACAAATGTCCTAAAATCCTAGACATGTCCTAAAATCAGAGAAATATCCTAAAATCTTGAAAACTTTCTAAAATCCAAGAAATGTCCTAAAATCCTAGATACTTCCTAAAATCTGAGAAATGCCCTAAAATCTTAGAAACTTCCTAAAATCCTAAAAATGTCCCAAAATCCTAGAAACTTCCTAAAATCTGAGAAATGTCCTAAAATTTCCTGAGATCCTAAAAACTTCCTTAATCAGAGAAACATCCTAAAATATGAGAAATGCCCTTAAATCTTAGAAACATACCGAAATTCTAGAAATGTCCTTAAATCCAAGATATGCCCTAAAATCTTAGCAATATCCTAAAATCCTAGAAACTTCCTAAAATCAGAGAAATATCCTAAAACCTTGGAAACTTTTTAAAATCCTAAAAATGTCCCCAAATTCTATAAATGTCCTAAAATCCCAGAAATGTGCTAAAATCTCAAATAATCTAAAAAAAAAAATCAGAGATATGCCTAAAAGTCTTAGAAACTCCTTAAAATGTGAGAAACGTCCTGAAATCCTGAACACGTCCTAAAATCCAAGAAATGTCCTAAGATTCTAGAGACATCCTAAATAAAATCTGAGTAATGTGCTAAAAATATAGAAATGTCCTAAAATCTCAGACTGCCCTGTGTCCCCCAGCAAGAGCAAGCTGAGTCCTCCTGAATTAAGCTGATAATTTACTGAACCATTTCTAAATATGTTTGTAGTTTGCTGACACTTTGCTGAATCAGCAGGTTAGCTTTTGTTTGCCCTTCAGCAGCCATTGAGCAGCACATTTGCGAGCTCATTTATCACAGATAGCAATCACTTTGATGCTTTTTTAGCTTCTCAAATCAGCAGAGTCTGTGCAGAACGAACTGCATGAGACAGCAGTGAAAAGTGAGGTGGCACATTGCGCGGACATGATGGACTGTCATATTCTGAGCGCGGCCCATAATGCAACCATCACTGGCCCAAAGTGCAGGGTGTGTGCAGCGTTTACAATTGAAATGAGGCAGAGTGTAGGCATAGAGATCCTCATTATATCATTTCCCCAAGGGCTGAGGGCAGCGCTTCAGCAGGGGAAGGAGGGAGACGAGTGCATCCTCGCCGTTCCACAAAGACAGAGACGAGTAACAGTTTGGTTTCGACACCAATCTCCAAATGGCTTTTCAAAAAAAGCGAGCGGAGACCAACGCAGAGGGGAGAGATCTGTGTCGGTGTCTGCGATTCTGCTTCATTTGTCTGCTGTTCACTGTGGGCGAAACAGGCAAACATGGCACCCGGGTCACATCTGATTCCCTATCGGAGACGAGATGGTGAAAGGATGGCAGCAGTGCGAAGCAGCGTTGCAGCACTCCGCCGTGTCCAAAAGTATCTGCATCAGTGGTGCTGATTGTGAGGCACCCGCTGGCGCTGTTTAGATAGTTTGACTACATCAAGCTCCCTTCCAGACGGCTCTTACTGGTGCGATTAGAGGAGGGTGAAGATGAAAGGTGTTCGGTGTATTTTTAAAATTGTTGATTTTCCGTGTAATGATAGCTCATGCAATTAAGCACTGGCTTCAGGCTCTGCATGTCCTTGTGAAAAAAACCCTCATATTTGTGTGTGTGTGTGTGTGTGTAGGTGAGAATGAACATGGTGTGTGTACATGTCTGCAGCTTAGCTTCAGATAGATTTTCTACATTGATATTAGAATTTTAATTTTATACGCCAAACAGATTTTTCTTTTAGTGTTTCACAGATGAAACTACTGGTATATATGTAATGTGCATTGACTTATAGTATGTTAATGTGTTGGGTTTTTTTTTTTTTTTAATTAGTGTGTTAAGATGCAATAAAAAATCGGTACAGCATAGGATAGCAATATTAAAAAATATAATTTAAAAAATATATCCATAATTAAAATAAATAATAATAATAATAATAATAATAATAATAATAATAATAATAATAAGAAGAAGAAGAAGAACAACAAGAATAAAAATAATATAAATTAATTAATAAGGAAATTAATACATAAAAAATGAAATTAAATACATTTGTGATGCATCCTTTTTTGGCTGAATTCAGTATCAGTAAATCAGTACTGGCCAATGCTTATGTATTGATATAATTTATTGTTAGGGGCAATGCAAATTAAGATGTGAACAAGTTATATTAACTGATGTTTCACATATAGAAATTATAGTTATTACTAGTTTCCACACAATAACGTGCATACAGTAACAAGTCCCATCATCGCCGGGGACAGTAGAAAACGTATTTGGGGACAACTAGTGTTAAAATCTGCAGTAGTAGAGCTGGTTAACATCAGCTGTTAGTTTCAGCCGCTAGCAGCTGACAGAGGTTGCAGTGAGTTAATAGCTTTGTGTTTTAGTGGTAGTTACAGTAGTTTAAAGGAGATTTTAAAATGCTGCGATATATATTGTGTATTGCGATACACAATACAGAATTTTAAAATATTGTGATATTATTTTAAAACCATATTTACCAGCCCAACAATTTTTTTGCAATAAAAGACAGAACTTGATTTTATCAGATCATCTCAGCACATCACAAAATGTTTAAAATTGCAATAATAATAATAATACTATTATTTATGGTGACTTTAGGTATCACGATAATATCGTTGGGCCTCTGGTGAAGATTATTGTTCTCCTGACGATGCTGAAAATGCTGTAAACATGCAGTAACAGCGCCGACACCAGCGTGCTCACATTGTTTATTGAAATGAACTCGCCTGACAGCAAATGTTTCCTCTCGGATTGAAACATAAGCCAGCGCTTTCTTTGTTTTCTGACGTATAGTTTTCACAGTGTGGATGACAGGACGTCGTGTGTTTGCGTCTGTGTTAAAAGGTGGTGGGTGTGTGTGCTCGCAGCGATGGGGCCGGGCTGGGGGTGGGGGGGGGGGCTAACCTGTAGGGGAGATTGTCAGAAGGGCTAAATTTGCCATGAGAGTAATTGTGCTGTTCTGTGGCATTCACTTCTGCTAAATGTAATCACTTTAAATAATGTCAGTGACATCTTGTGAAGTATTTGGTGGAAGAAAAGGCACTATGTAGGGCAGGCATCTAAGTGTGTGATCCCGACTGTCTGTGCGTTATCTTCTCTTTCATTAGAGATGAACAGCCTCGGGTTGGATTGGCGGGAGTGGGGGGTGGGGGGGGAGTGTGGATGCAGGGGGTGGGCAGTGGGTACGGGAGGGGGTGGCTTCTCTGGAAATGGTAAATAGGGTTATAAAGAGGGCTCCAGTGCTGCCTAGAAGACAAAAGTGACTGATGATTAGCTTAATATTTGTTGCACAATGCAACACTGGCTGAACATTGTGAACATTTATTGCTAGTGCCAGGCACTTTCGGCAAGCATTTCATCACACCCAGCTCTGGCCCTGTGAAATCCCTTGTAATTTTACAAACAGTCAGCGCGTTAGAGGAGCAGGGAGGAGAAAAAAAAAGAGAGAGAACATGTTATCGGCGGCTGCCTGATGTGCCTTCTGTACCTTGAGGCACGGCGCTGGAAAATTCAGCGTGAACTTTCGACACTTAAATGCTAAAATGCGACTGATTTGGGATGATAATAGGCGCCCTAATAGAAGCTGATCCTTTGCAATGGCTTCCAGTCTTATAGCACGCAGCTGTAATGCAATGTGAGTCGACAGTTTGGGAAAAAAAATGGAGAAAGGCACAGATAGTGAGAGATAACACAACACATAACCCTCCTTGCTGGCTGAGAGGGAAACATGTCTTGTAGTGCTCTGCTATGTATCAGGGTCGGTCGGCGGTAGCGGCGGATTGGAGAGGGAGCAGGAGACGGGGCGGGAGACAGTAAGTGGAGTTGGCAGAGTGAGGATCCAGGCGAGGGGGCTTGACGGTGTAAGAACGGAGCTGACCCCTCAGCCCTCCAAGATCCACAAATGGACGGAGGCGTTGGACGGGACAGGCCTGGAGTCAGAGACCTGCTCAAGGTTGACAACAGCTGGGGTCAACCTTCAGCAAAGCCGACTGTAAACAAGCTGCTGAGAGAAACCTAAAGGGCTCGAATCATGACTGCTTCCATGGTAAATCTTCACTTATTGCCATGCCGAATCGGCCTCAGATATTTGAGGGCTGCCTCAAAGGAAACGCTCGTGTAAGCGGACCTCAGCAGTGTTCGCTGCAGCAGCAGTCACAGACGTTACATACACAGCTCTGAACTTTAGACAGGACTTTTAAAGCTTTGCTTCACCCACATTAGAAAATGCACATTTTCTCATGTGCCTCCAGTGCTGTTTAACCATTCAGATCATTTGTGGTCATCTATGGAAACGTTTCTGCCTCCATCAGGATACAATGGAGGTTAATGGAACAAAACTGGCCTCAGCTACTTAAAATGCTTAAAAAGTGTGCGTTTTTTTACCATGCCCTAAACTTTAGTATGAAGTCGTGAATGTGTGAACTACATGCTGCTTCTGGTTATATATTAAAGTATGCAAAAACCTGACACAATGCAAGTGTAAATATCCCACAATGCAATGTGGTAGTTACAACACTGTTCGTTCATTTATAGGATCGAGAATCTGAGAGAAATATTGATACTTTTGCACATAAACTACAAGCCTTTTGTTATAGTCTGGCTTTTATATATTGTCTTAAACAATTTTATTGTTTATATTTGTCCTGTTTAATAAGATCCTTTTTTAAAGATCCATTTTTTGCTTTTTCCTGTCATTCTTGTTTTTGTTTTTGTTTATTTAATCAAACTGTAAAGCAGTTTTGGCTTTTTTAACCACCAATCACAGGTGTCCTTCAGTGGCCAAAATGCCAATAAATGGTTGTTTTTTTTCTACCAAAACATCACTGCATTTTTCGCCATGACCCCCCCTCCCCCAAAAGAAAGGTATTTTAACCCTTGGAAACCTGGAATGACATCAGTTGTCTTGTGCTGCGTTCCCATTCTGAAACCTGGGCACATTGGTTTGTACTAATTTGAAATCATGGCTGAAAAGACAAAGAACAACCGGCAAGAAATGTCCAACAAAATCTTTTTTTAAAAATATTAAGAAAAATATAGAATTATTGTTAGAAATACCATTATAACTGTTTTATTTATTTATTTATTGTTTTTTTCCAAACTTTTTCACTTTTTTTTTTAGTCTTTTTTTTTCTAAATTTAAGATAATTTTTCTTGTAACTTCTTCCCATGTTTTTAAAGGAATGAACCGATTTGAAGTTTCAAAGGGTTAAGACAAAACATGACTTTCACCAGTCATAACCAAGTAATTTTTTTTTGGTGCCTATACATAACCACATTTACCTCTGCATTGTTGAAACGTAAAGAAACAAAGTTAAACATATCCGTTAGATAATAATGTTTTAATGTAACAAAGTCATGGGCCGCAGAAACAGACATTGCCAACATTTATTCTGGTGGTTGAGCTGCAGCAGAGAAAATTTGGATGGAGAGAAAGCGGGATGGTATGTGTTGACTTCTCAGCAGGCGTTTCCATGAGACTAATCGTCCTGAGTTGTGATAAATTGAAAGAATGGAAATGAGCTCAATTATTGCCGAGATAAATGTGTCTGTCTTCTGACGAGAAGAGAACGTGTTAAAAAATAAACTTCTGCGTTGTTCATCATCTCATCAACACGTGGGGGTCCTACGGTGACCGTGTCCCAGGCAGACAGACGGTTTGTCAAGAGTTTTAATTAGTAATGGGGGATCCCCAGGGGGACGGTCTCATGTTGGGGGACACGTGTGTCTGTGAATCTGCATGTGTGAAATATTCTTTCTTTTCATGGAATCAGTTGTTGGCTGATTGTGAACAATGCCGTATTTCATGACTTTAAAGCATCCTTCCCGCTCAGTGGATATTAACACACACACACACACACACACACACACACACACACACACACACACATCTCGCCTACCGTCGGAGAGAGACGGAAGCCGCCAGCAGTGACACACACGCTCGCATTATTATTATTTCTGATGCATTTAATATCCTCGGTTTAAGCTTTGAAGACAATCTTTGGGGAATATTGAATCTAACCATTCTCTTTTGCCCCCGATTCCTCTCTCAGACAAAACTTTGTTAATTAGCCCCGTACCTATAGGCAGAGTTTCATTTTCTGAGTTTTCCCTGATATTATTAAAGATGCTGCTGACTCTTCCCGCCCTGCCTCCTCTTCCTCCTCCTCCTCCTCCTCCTCCTCCTCCTCCTCCTCTGTTGTCTTGTTATCCGAATGTGCCATTGGCGTTTTCTAACATGCAAATTTGGGCCAAGCGTTTTTCCAGCATCCTCCCATACCATTAACGGCTGTGGCCCACGGTTGGCCCTCCGCGCCGGCTGAAGCAAAGTCTTTCGACTGTTTCTGAATGTCTCCTTAAGGCCCTCTTAACCCAGTCCACACCAGCACTGTCTTTTGAGGAGTTATCTCAGCACCCTTGTTCTTGAGTAGTTCAAAGTCTTCACAAATCCAGCTGTCAAACTAAAGTTAGGCATGGGACCTTTTAGAATGTGTTTTAGAAATCGATAGGTCTCTGCGAGCCCACCGCCTCCTTTCTCTCTGCTGCTTAAACTTAAATTCCTTCACTGTCTCACATCAATTTGCCTACAGTATCTACTCCCTTCAGTTTTTCATTTAAATGAACAAAAACACTATTCAAAGATAATAAGCATAATACTTTGATGCTTTAATACGATGCTCAGATTGCAGAATTAGGTTGATGAGTTGAGCTAACTTTTGTAACAAATATTTTGTTCAATAAATAATCAGTTAAAAGATTATACTTTAATGTAATCATCTCTCTATAAAAAACAAATTAATCCACCTTCCATGTTTATGAAGCATATTATGTTCAAATTGAAATGAAAGATCAATTCGTAAAACCAATGAATCACCAGAATATATGTTGGCATTGTACGTCTCTACAAACCATGGATATTTAACATTTATATGTTTACATTCATACATTTATATTAATATTAGGTTGAAATTTGACCTTTCTTTACATTTCCACAGCCCTGTGATTATGTGCACTTGTGTTTAGATGCTAAAACTTCTTGGTTATGGCTAAGAAAAGTTAATGTTTTGGCATAAAACACTTTGTTTTGGTGCCAAAATCACTAGAAAAGCAGCAACACCTAAATACGCCATCTCCTATCCCCGTTACCTCCTGATGACAAAGTCTGATACAGATGTAACCAGAAGTACTTTAGAAACGTTAATATGGTACAAATGAAACATACCAATGTGATTTATCCGTGGTATGCGTGAGGATCTTAAAAATGGCAATGAAATGAAACCCTGGATTAGACATTGTTACCTAGACACAACACATTAAAGTGACCGTTTTTTTTTTGGTTTTCCTGACAAACATCCACTGTGACCATAATCGACAATTTCAGGATGACGGTGATGTTAAAAAAAATTAACAACAGTACAAGTAGAGATGGATATTAGTCAGTCAGCTGACTCAGGCTGTTAACATTAGTTAACATTAGCTGTAATTAAGTGCGATCATACCAGAAAAATGACTGAGAGCTTTGAACTGAATAAGAATGTTTTTTTTACTGCTCAATTATTCAGTATACTAGTTACCTCTTGAGGTATTGACCGAAATAACTCAGTACCAAGTAGTTTTATAAACTTCTCCAGTCAAATGATTCTTGCATTCAATCCTTTTGCACCCAGCTGTAGAGAAACGGGAGATTTTCTGCACTCAGCACGTTTGTGTAAAAATCATTTTGATAGGGAGGAGTGGCCGTGCTATTTTATGCAACTGAATGCTTCCATTCGCACGATGAAGTTGAAAAGGTATCAAATGAAGTACTCTATTGTTATTGGTATCACTCTTAGGGTACTAGTGTTTGTACTGTAATAGTAACTTTGTAAATGATTTGTAAACACTCTTAGATAATGCTTTGAATTTGGGATGAAAATGTCCAAATGGCCAATATTCTTGATGAGCAGACATAATAGGGGTCCAACACCAAAACTATATTATTTCAGATTTGGACTCTTCTTTCACCATGGAAGCCTGCGAGAAAACTCGTTTTTTTGACAAAATAAATGTAACACAGGGTGCATAATTGATAAACAAATGATCGATTGGGGTTAAAGTTTTCCTTTAACTCTCGGTAGTTGTTGTACTACAAGTAGTAAGTAGTTCAAATTTTAGATAAAAAGTGACAGCTGTACTAAGCAGATTATTGTAAAGTAACAGGCAGAGCCAAAAGACTGATTTAAAAAAAAAAACAGGATTCAGTTTTAAATGTGAAGCTGGTAATGTGGGAACAAAACGTGTATTTTTCTCATAACACTGAACAGGCAACTCTGCAGACTCACGAGAAACGTTTTAACGAAGGAAATCCATCCTCCTCACAGAGTACACTCACACAGCATTTTTCTTTTTCTGCATAGTAGGAACCTTCCACCTCATCTATAAGCATTACATTACTAATGGCGCACTAATAACATGATTCAAACTATTAAAAGCACCGCTGCAGATGAGTTAAATTTAAATTGTTTGGCTCGATGAACACCCACTTGTACAAAATAGTCGACTGTCTTTTGAATAATTACGTTTCCAGGCCTTTGATTTGCCTCTGACTTTAAGAATATGAAGCGATCACCTCTGGCTATGTGATTCGCACTAAAGGACTGCTTTACATTGCCAAAGGGGCAACGCGAGGTTCTCCCCATCACACAAACGGATGTTATTCACAACAATATGCAAAGTGCCAGCACCTGGGACTCTCTGAAGGAAGTAGACTTCGGCATTAAATCACTGGAAAGTCATTATTCAAAGAAGTTCATTTTTTTTTGTTTTCATAGCACACTAAAATGCATGATTTATCTACATTGAATAGGTAATATGGTTTTACATATCATAACCCTGGGCGTGTTGTATTTCACACTGAAGCGATTTACAATATACATAAGCAGCCGTGTGACGGTGCTGTAGCTGTATGAGGGATGTTTTATGTGTCTGTTGTGTCTGTCTAATAAAAAAACGAAAAGTCGAAAGTCTTTGTTTCTTTCAACTCTGAAAGATGTCGACCAGGGACGCTCAACTGGCTTTGCTTAGGGGCCACTTTTGCAAAATGGCAGGAGGCCAGGGGCCAGTCGCAGCAGACCCATAAATGTTTCTAGGACATTTCTAAGATTTCAGGATGTTTTTATGATTTCAGGATTTTTCTGAGATTTTAGGACATTTTTCAGATTTTAGGACAGTTCTGGGATTTTTAGACATTTGTGGGATTTCAAAATGTTTCTAGGATTTAAGGACATTTCTATGATTTTAAGACATGCTTGGGATATTTATAGGATTTTAGGACATTTTTAGGATTTTAGAAAATTTCTTGGATTATAGGATGTTTATTTGATTTTAGGACATTTTTAGGATTTAGGACAGTTCTAGGATTTTAGGACATTTGTGGGATTTCATGATGTTTCTAGTATTTTAGGACATTTCTAAGATTATAGGACATTTGTAGGACTGTAAGATGTTTGTAGGATTTAAGGACATTTTTAGGATTTTAGGGTGTTTCTAGGATTTTAGGACATTTCTAAGATTTAGGACAGTTTTAGGATTTAGGACAGTTCTTGGATTTTTGGACATTTCTAAGATTTTAGGACATTTGTAGGATTGTACGATGTTTGTAGGATATGGGGACATTTTTAAGATTTTAGGGCGTTTCTAGGATTTTGGGACATTTCTGTGATTTTAGGACATTTCTTGGATTCAAAGACTTTATCGAGTTTCCTGGTCTTGCACATTTTGAGGTTTTTAGGAAATTTCTCAGATTTTAGGATGTTTTTAGGACTTTAGGACATTATCGGCTTAGCTAGGTCCTCTGTCGGGAGTGTGAGGGATCCTCCATTGGCCCTTTTTAATAAACAAGCTGTATTTTGATTCTGTTTATGCTCTTTGACACCTTCTGGATACTAAAAGTACAAAAAACAATCCCCATTGTGAATCAGTTTATTTTGATTGTGAATTAGAAAATGGTTGAGGGGCCACCCAGCACTATGGGGGTCCAGATTTGAGTATCACTGATGCAAACCTTTCAAATGCAGGCTGTGTACATAACTCTGCAAAGTGCTGGTCAGTTTTATCTCGAGGCACTTGTGTGCAGAGGAGGTGTGTTTTGTAAGTCTTGATCTGGACATATGCAGAGAGAGGCAGAGAGGGAGAGCCATGTTCGAATGAGCCGCTCCTCGTGGTGCTGCACCCAGGCAGGCTTTAACAATGCTGTAAAGCATAATGACAGCCCCTCTGAACAGCACCATGATCACAGGCAGTAAAACTATGCAGATGGTGGCAGATGATCAGTGCCGTGCGAACAGAATACAAATGACCGCGGTCCAATGGAGTGAACTGAGGATCCCGTTAGGACAAAGGCGCAGTAATGGCCGCCTCTGGGATAATACATAGCCTTCTGCTGTTGCTGCTTTTATGGCAGCAAACTTTTCATTTGTGCAAAGTTATTGAAGTTATTTGCAGAAAGCTGCAAAAGTGACAGTGTGCTCGTGTTGCCCATTAAATCCCATATGAAGGGTAAGTGTGTTCCCATTGTATGTCCTATATCTGTTAATACAGCTGGATATTTACTGAGGCAATTCGGGTTAAGTACCTTAGATACACAACAGCGTCCCAGCTGGGATTCCAACCTTCTGGTCACAAGTCTGGTCTTTTAAACATCCCTGCTAATTGGGCTGTGGGTAGATTTCAGAAAAGTGTTCAGGAGACCAGCTCTCCCCTGGTTACCAGTGCCAGATGCAAAGTTTGATCACACTGTTCTTTAACAAGTGTGTGTTATATTATCCTTACAAGTGTATGAAGGCAGATACCACAGTGCTGTTTTAAAGCATTTTTCATCACAATTAACATTCTGTTTTTCATTTATCTTCTGATATAATCCTTAATATTGTCAACATATCAGACCTAGTTTTTTGTACTGTTCATGGATGTCATTTATTCTGCTTTAGCCTTTAACTGCATTCACACTCAGTTACCTCTCAATGTTCTTTTACAAGCCAATAGGTCGATTTCCACGTACTTCCAAAACAATTTATACGACCGGCACCAAAATGACATGTATTAGTAGTATCAACAGACTTGGTATAATACACGTCCTTAACAACGCTCACATTCCTGCTCCAAATGTACCTGATTAGATGAAGGCAACAAAACTATGTGGTTAAGTTTAGTAAAAACATCGTGGTTTGGAATTAAATAAGTACGTTTGTCACAAAGGTAAGCTCACATGTTAGGTGACACGGATCACATACAGCACGTCCCATATGTTGGTAGCAGGGATGATAATTAATCGATTAATTTGTCATTAAAAATGTAATCAAGTTTGTGAAATTTATTCGATTAATTGATAGGCTATGCAGTGCTGTCAAAGTATATGCAGTATGTTGCTGTGAGATTTGATGAAGCAAAAAATGCATTCCATATGGTTTGAAATTAACAAAGTTTTTTTTTCATTAAGTTATAATTCTCAACATTTTCAGCATATCAAAACTATTTTTTGTGGTATTTTTGAGTGTCATTTATTCTGCTATAGCCGTTACCTGTAATCACACTTAATGACCTGTCAACGCTCAATATTCTACTATAACGTACTACGATAGGTCTTTTTACATAACCAGCCCCAAAATGACGTGTTATCGTTCAAACAGTCCCAGTATTAAACACGTCCTTACCATAATGAAACGCTCGCGTTTCTGCTCCAAAGCTACCTGGTCGGGTGTAGGGTATACATCTTCGTGGTTTGGTTTAGTAAAAACATCATGATTTGACTTAAATAAGTACTTTAGTTATTAAATTGGTGTAAATATTTTTTGCGTCTTTGAGTTTTGCGTCTTGTTTATACTGTTTGTATTCTTTACTTTTTTTTTATCGTGCACATACCTTTCTTTGATGTCCCTTTGCAGCTGTAATAATGCAAATTTTTGCCGTTATGGGACTAATTAAGGATTATCATATCTTAACGTAACTTTTAACTTTTATCTCTTAACACTTAACCTTTAACTCTTAACCTCTTATCTTAACTTTTAATGCTTAAATTCTAACTCTTTACTCTTAACCTTTTATCTGAACTCTTAAATTATCTTAACTTTTAACTCTTAACCCCCTTATTTCTAACTCTTAACACTTAACCTCTTATCTTAACTCTTAAATTATCTTAAGTTTTAACTCTTAACACTTAATTTCTAGCTCTTCAATCTTAACCTCTTACCTTAACTCTTAATTTCTTATCTTAACTCTTTACTTCGTACCTTAAATTAACTCCTCATCTTAAATCATTCTTAACTCATCTTATCTTAACTCTTAACTTGTTATCTAAAGGTATGATCACATTTATCATATGACACACATCAGATACGACATGTCACGGATCTCACTAGCCTACACATGCTAACATACCAGGCTACGTTGTTATTAAAAGTCCTATGTTTGTTTGACCCATCCACCACCCTTTTTTGATATTTGTACCAAACTGTACTAATTTTGATGCTTTTTATGCTATGTCACATCATTTTGTCATTACTACGTCCACTAGAAGTATTGGTTTTAATAAGATGCTTGCGCAGTTGACCTATGTGGTTTTTTGTTTTTTCTTGGTCAGAGCGGGCTGTTACTTCTCTATAAAGTAGGTTTTTTTTATTGTCAGTGGAGGAGTCCGCCGTTCCTGGGTAGGGTTGAATTTCTGTGCAACTTGCGCCGAAAATTTTAAAATACATAACGCATAGACAAACAGGAGGGAATTTGAAAGACCAGAGCCTGGTCACGTGCACACTGTATGTAATTTATGCATATGTGCATTTCGAGGTAATCCCAAAGAGCTGAAGAGTTGATGCAGGGCTTTTTAAAGAGACATATTTTGTCAGTAAGAACATTGCTACAGTGATTTATACAGAAGAAATCAAGTATTTGTCTTGGCCAAACAGTAACGGTAATCATCAGTTATTTATAAGCATTTCCTTGAATATAATTCTTTATTATTCAGGCATTGGTTTGCATTACCACAATAATCAGTTTAAATAAGTTTTGCAAATGATATCTTAAGGATTACACATTTAAAATCTGATTTTATTTGTCAGGCGGGCTTTATAATAGTCCTCAAATCTCCTTTAATGTAAACATTGCCATCTGGTTATGGGCCAGTTTTTGTATCATTTCTGTGTTTTCTGTGTTTGGTCAGTTGTCGTTCAGTGAATCCAAACAAAAGCACTTGCTCTGTCACATTTTGTCAATGCAATATCCCTGCTGTGACTGGGCATGCAGTGTGTAACAACCGTTGACAAAAGCATGTGGCAGAAATGGGTCACTGTAGTTTTTTAAATTAAGCGATGACCGATAAATAAAGCTGCTATCCTTTTCTTCAGGTTACATAAAAATACTCATAACAAAACAGCAGCTTATGTATTCTGTCTTCTGACAAGTCAATTTAATTATTACATCTCACTAATAGAATATCTTGTTTTACTAAATATTGGTTTGTCCATAGTTAATAATTTGTTTTGAATGAGAAATGCACGATAACTAGATTAGTCTGGCATGTAATAATCACATTGCGCCTTAATATTTCAAACAGAGAGTCTGTGGTACCAGGAGGCTGCTGCTGGCACTCTCGCTGTTGTTGTGTAATTTATGTAACAAACAATTTCTGCATCCAGACTAAACACAAGCTGCTGTTGTAAAACATGATGTGATTACTAAATCATTGCTTTAAAACAGCAGAACACAACCTGCTTTTTTGGGGGGCCACTTTTGCAACATGATAAGAGGACGGGGCCAGACGCAGCAGCCACATCCATGTTTTTAGGATTACAGGACGTTTCTCAGTTTTACCATGTTTTTAGGATTTTAAGATATTTCTACGATTTTAACACGTTTCTAGGATTTTAGGACATTTCAAGGATTTTTGGATGTGTTTAGGATAGCATGTCATTTCCGCTCAGGAAATAAGGAAGTTTAAAGCATTTTAGCATGTCTAGGATATTCTAAGTTTAAGAAAGTTTCATGTTTCTAGGATTTTAGGACATTGTATTTTTTTAGTAGGTTGTTAGGATTTTACATCATTTCTAGGTTTTCAGGATCTGTCTAGGATTTTGGGACATTTCTAGGATTTTGGGACATTTCTAGGATTTGGGGATGTTTCTTGGATTTTAAGACATTTGTCTTAATTTAGGATTTTATTAGGATTTTAGGTCATTTCTAGGTTTCGAGGACTTTAGGCGATTGCAAGGATTTTAGGAAATTAAGGTCTAAGCTAGGACCTCTAGCTCGGGATGTGGGGGGTCCTGGACTGGCACTTATTTTACAAACAAACTCTATTTTGATGCTGTTTTATGCACTCTGGCACATTATGTATACTAAAAGTAGCAAAACAATTCCCAGTGTGAATCACTGTATTTTGCAGCCGGCACCCTATCTGGGACCTTTATTTGACTATCATCAGCTGCATCTGTTATTCATTTAAAAGTAAAGCAGGCGTTAGTTTGGACCAGTGAGCTGAAATGCACCTTGTTTTGGAGAAAGTGTGCGACCCCCACAGCTGCCTCGTTTGTACATGTAGATGACTCTGAAGTGTGTGTGATGCAGCGTTACGATACCCTTTAACCTCTGAATCTTGACTGAACTGTGCATAATTGGTTGGTCAGCTCCTTTGCTAATTAGTGTAGCATTAATGTGTGCAGCCCTGGGCCAGTGTGGTGCCAGAGTTGCTGGGGGATTGTGGGGGCTGGCATGGCTCTGTGGAGCAGCCACCATTAACACTGGCCTATAGGCAGCCTGCTGGGAGGTGAGAGTGCTCTAGACCCCGGTCCGGTCCCGGCTCCGGGTGCAGGCTCTGAGCTCCCCCCGATCCATATCTTCAATGTCCTTGCGAGGGAGGCGCACAGAGCTGCGGTGACGCCACAGACGCTCCTCTATGATCCCTCGCTCTGTAAACTCATGACAGGCATGCGACCCCTGCCACTCCTCAGCAGGCTGCCCTCACTGCCGGCAGGGCAGCGCGAACGGTGACTGATGTTGGCATGAGACGTGCTGCCAAGTGCCCCGGCCTGTGTGCCCAATCATGGATGTTGATTTCAATTAGCTCAATCACACGCTCCAATACTGACCTCGCTCATTCAAGGACAGGGTTGTACGGTCAAGAAAAACCTGGAAAAGTCATGGAATTAGATAATGGTAATTTCCAGGCCTGGAAAAGTTTTAGAAAACAAAATATACCCTAACAGTTTTGGAAAAGTCATGGAACTTTGTATAATAACACATGATGTATTCAAGGACCATCGAGAATCAAGAATTTTTTATGTGAAAAATAAACAAATACTGTATTTATATCTTCTTAAACCCTCTTTTAACACCTTTTATTTTTTTTTACAAATCACCCAAAAAATGTCAACCCCCCCCCCAAAATGTTTTATTTAAACGTCCCAAAAAATTCAGATTTTTTAAAAAAAAATATGTTTAAAAAAGTCATTTCATAGTAACGAAAAGGGACTGATCAGGTGGTTGTCTAGGTGTTCTATGGTCATAAAGTCATAATAATGATAATAATAAACAACTTTATTTGTATAGCACCTTTCATACAAGAAATGCAGCCCAACGTGCTTTACAAGAAAGAAATTAAATGCACTAAGTGCTTCACATCAAAACACATAAAAGACAAAAACACATAATAAAATCAGAATAGTCATGAAAATAATTTTAAAAAACGGTAAAAATGTGTATGAAGGCCTTTGTCTTTAGTTGCATTTGAATCCTCTCTGCACGTTGTCCCCTCAGCGATCAGGATCAAATTGTTTGGGGTTTGTGTGGCTCCAGGTAAAAGCGGGTTCTTACTTATGTTGGCCAAGACATTTCAGCGGCGGCCTGCCAAGCCGCGTCGGTCATCAGGAGAGAGGGTAGAAAGGGGGCTGGGCTAATGATGTAAAGCTACCCCGATAATCAGTCTGAGCAGTGGTTGGTCCTGATGACTGGTGGCTGCCTGGTGCTGGCGTGATTGATGCTGGCCTGCGCCTCCATACAGAGCCCTGCCATGAGGACCCCACTGTGTAAACACTGTCACTGTGGTGACTCTCTCAGTTCCTTAAAGCCCAGATCAGTAGCAGGCTTTGTAATCTGCAGCCGTGACCGAGAGGAGACGTGCAGGGGGATCACAGGACTCGGATCACACGTATTGAAAGTGTTTAAGGATATTAAAGGGATACTTTGTAGATTTTCAACCAGATTTGTATCAAGGCAGTGTGTTTAGTATGTGTAGATGAGCTGTGGCAAACTTTCCTCCGTCTAACCAGCGCTGAGATATCGTTCCTTCATCAGCAAAACTCCGCCAGATGATGCAAATGGAGGCAAAATGCATCTGCAGGCGGAGTTTCGCTGGATTCTGGGGCTTTTGCTTGATGTACAGACTTTACTTCTCTATTTTTGCATTGCCTGCCACCCACACATAAGAGCATGAGTTCGCACAAACACGTATGAGTTTGCATTATGTCACCAACCAGCGGGAGCGTTTATTGGTCTGGTGGGGCGCAGTGCATTCTGGTTGTTGTAGGTTTTCTACTTCTTGAGCAAAAGCGTCCTTTTTCGGATTCTTTCTGTTCATGTAGCTCTAATTTCAAAAGTATTTGCAGCTTTCTTCTACAGAGACATTCTAGTTTTACCAAAAGGACACCATTTCAGCAGTGTAATACCTCTTTAACCCTTTGAAACCTTAGCAAAGTGGCTTGTTTTCTGTCAAAAACATGGGAAGAAGGCAATGAGCAACCTTTTTAATTATATGCATGTAATTATGATAATTGATAAATATAGTATATGATAGTATAGATAAATATATGCTTTTTATTTTTTTTCTTAATCTGCCTAATCTTGCAATTTGTTGTTTCTCAAGAAGAAATCAAAGCAATTTGCTCAGGTTTCAATGGTTTAATCCTTTGAAATTGGAGTCCTTTCGACACCTCTTTTCCTGTGCGTCATTCAGATGCCTTCATATTTGAACCCTGAGCAACTGGTTTATTTTATTTAAAAAAACATGGGTAAAACAAAGGCAATAAGTTTGGTTTTTTTTAAAGCTAGAGAAAAAAAATTAAGCAATTTTTCAGGAAATTTCCTTTTTTGCCAATTTTTAAGCGATTTCCTTTTACTTTATTCACTTTTTTTTTTTTTTTTGGCCTTGTTTTTGGAGGGGGTAATTTCTTAAGTTGCTTGTTGCTTTCTCCTCATGTTTTTGAAAGAAGTTAAGCCAATTTGCTCAGATTTCTAAGGGTCAAATACCTCTGAAAGGCATCCAAATGCAGCACAAAAAAGTGATGGCGATCCAGGTTCAAAAGGGTTAATAGATACAAAAGCTTGGGAGGTAAAATAATTCAGTTTCAACACTTTTTGAGTGTTATGTGTCTTATTGTGGCCAAAAAAGTCCCGACTATATCAGTTAAAGTGCTTCAAAGACCATAAAACCACAGACCCGTCTGTGTTTTCAGACCTTTTATCAAGCCTCAGCCATGAATTTCCTCGCTACCAGAGTCCATTGTCTGTGGCCCGGAGGGGGGAGGCCATTTCTTTAAATATCCTCAATGTCACTGGCGTGCAGCGCAGGGCGGCTCTGGGGCCCGCAGACCAGAGCCGTGCTCCTCTCTCCCATCCCATCCCAAATGCTGAGCTCACAGTCAGAGATAAGTGCTTCTCCAGAGATGGCCCCTCTCCCTCAAATTGCCTTCCACATCTGTGTAAGAATGTCCGCGACGTGCATGTTTAACATGTGACCATTAATCACAGCCAGACAGTCAATTAAAGCCATCAGAGCCGCGGGGGCCCGAGCCGCGAGCGTGTGCCGGCAAAATAAACGCACACACATCAGAGGACACTTTTTAACTTTAGTGTGGATAAAATTAATCAATAATTTCTCAAACTGGATGCTGGGGTTGAGAAGGATGTTGTCGTGTGGACCGAGGACTGACCTCCAGTTGGATTTTTTGGAATAGAAACTTTTAATTTTACATCAGTCAGTTTGTCTGTTTTTGTGAAAATATCCTGGTGAATTTTAATATTTTTATAATAAGGGCTGATGGAAAATACAGTAATATCATTTATTAACTTTAAGCAGAATCATATTGTGATAATACTACGGATGATAATCAATTATCCATTAATTGGTCGTAAGAATTTAATCGAACATGTAAAATTTAAGTGATTAATTGATTGGCCATGAAATGATGTGAAATTATATGTAATATGTTGCTTCTAGCTTTGACTGAGGAATAGAAGGAATTCACAATAACGATATTACCGCAATATCTCTGTATTTATTTTTAAAATACTATCAGTCAAATTCATTTTAAACTTTATTTATTGTTCATTTTGTCACTTTTTTGGTAAATTATTACACGAGTATGGAGAGTTGGGGAGGAAGACACCAAGAATGGGAAAATTGTGTATTATTAACATACCGGTATTTCAATTTTCACATTTTATGATGGTCGTCAATATTGGTATATCGTGACACTCCTATGCATAACAGTAGAAAGCAGTTCGTAGCTTTAGATGCCAATAACACATTTTTTCACATACATTTCCATTTAATGATTCTAAATTAGGTGTAGGGGAAAAATCAATCCAGCATCGTATCACGATATTTTGCATCGCAATATTGTATCAATACCTGGACGCCAAGTATTGATTCATAAATTGCATAAATTATTAATATTGCAAATGAAAATTAAATATTTGGTAGCCTACTAGAATAATAAAATCTTTTTCAGCCCACTAGATGCATTTTGCTGCAATAAGAATGATAGAAGTGAGATAAACAGACGGAAAACTGTGTTTTATTAGATAAAACAGATGTTAAAGTTCTCCTTAAGGAACCTAATTTGCAGCCGAAAAATATCATAAATTGTAATGTCATCCTTTTTTATTATTTTTTTTTTTAAATTTCTCAGCATATCACAACACGTTTACAGTCACAATAGTATTGCATCATGAGGTAATTATCGTGAAACTATTGTACTATGTATTGTGATTCCCACACTAAGTATATATGAACATCCAAAGAGACTCTTATTTTTATGAATATTGAATTTAACTGTATCACCCATGCAGCCTTACTGGTAGTACACATTTAGTTACTGCCAGTACAGTGACTGGATGTGCAGAGAACCTGCAGTTCCCCTAATGTCCACTTGAGGCTGGCTCCAAGAGCGACGCGTTTACAGCCTGATACAAAAAAATGGTTTTGGTCTCTGCAGCTAATTTCAACATTTATGAACGATCTGTGTGTGCGGGCGTTACATTTTCAAATAACTCACCAGATTAAAGTTTATTAAGGCAAACTTATGCACAATTAATTTTAGGCTGCTCTGAGTGACAGGTTGTCAAAAGTGAGTCAGATCCACCTTCACAGCTCCAACCTCTCCACCAAATATTGTCACTTCTGGCTACAAAGATGGAGACGGCTAAAACGGCAAACTTCAGGCTTCTAGAAACCAAAAGGTGACCTCAAGGTGGCTAAGTCCATTATATTATACTGTCTAAATTCAACTAAGTACATCTTGTACTCAAAATGGAAAGTACTTTTATCCATTGTTTACTGCTAAGAAGATTAACATCAATTATTTTTAAACTAAATGGGAGAGTCATTAACACAAGACCTTTAATAAACTCCGTAAAGAATCGCAGTCTAAAAGCCACATTTAACCACACGGTTAAGAAAGGAAACCTTTCAGGTCATCAGAAGTGCAGCCTGCTCTTTTATCTTCCCTCTCCATCTGTCAGCGGCGTCTTTGTCATGGGCACAGGCTATAGATAGAGATGTCAAGTCGGACCTGCGGGTCAGCGGGTCGGGGGACCTCTTCACTTCTGTTGACCTTCAGACAGACAGATTTATACTCTGTCAAGTCTCGGCTCGAGTCTCCGCGCTCCCGCCGCAGCCGGGCCTTCTGCGATCAGAGACGACTGTAATAAAGACGTCAGGCTTTGACCCCTGTCACTCTTCATTTCACCGCTAATTGTCATGATCGCTGAGCGTCACCCAGATTTCAAACAAATGCATTAGCCAAATGAGGTGCAGCGAGGACTTTGACGGGTAGCCGCTCTGTCCTCCTGTCAGAGGCAAAAAGAAAGAAAACAACTCGACTCATTTGGCAGCATAATCACAGTAAATTACTTGTAGCTCATTTGCAGATTGTTGTCAGCAAGACGGAGCGCAGTTTACCCGTTTGACAGGTTAGTTAGCAGTCCAAGGACGCGTGAAAAATCACACTTACACCTATTTTTCCAATTTGAGAGCCACGCGGGGAATGTGAGACTGGAAAATTGTTGGAGGATCTCCTCCAGCTGCAGAAACCCGCCGGGCATATGTCATATTTTACACAATAAGAAAGAAATGTGACCTTGAATTAAAGATTTTATGTGTTATTTATTGCCGTCGATAAAAGTACTTTGTGCGCGTTCCGTGAATTTGTAACTAAACAAGTAACCAAAGGGCGGTAATTACAAGAGCAGAAGGGCTCAGCTAACAAGCCAACAATAAATGTGAATTATCATCATCATGCCAGTGCAGCATTTTCTCTTTTTGTGTTACCCCATGTGGGTAAACAAGCGGTTGACATAAGTTAATTATTAATTAAACATGAAGCAGAAAGCATGAAAGAGTCCCTAAAGAGACCTCTAAACAAACGGGGCGTGGAGCAGGTACCAAACGTGACCCCGATCCCAAGAGTGCTGTCTGTTGTGAGACTGCCGACTCGCTAATGAGCTGTTTGCAGAACTGGGTACACAGTGACAATGACCTCTGACCTTCACCCACACCGTCTGGGGAGCAGTGAGGGGTTCGGAGCAGAGAAACCTGCCTCCTTCACTCTCTGCTCCTGGTCAAACGAGTTCTGCGACTCCGCCGTCCTGCCTCTCAGATTTTCTTGGAAAGAATCACCAGAAGATTTCTTTTCTTTCTTGCAGTGAAATTGACCGGAGGTGCTTCTTACAGGGTTAGGAAAAAACCTAGAAAAGTCATGGGATCTGCAAATAGCAATTTCCAGGCCTGGTAAAGGTTTGGAAAACTAAATTTAATTTGGAAGTTTTGGAAAAGTCTTGGAATTTCTTTTGCAAACCTCAATATTAACAAATGATGTTTTAAAGAACCGTCCAAAATTTGACCATCCAGTGATAATTTTTTTTTTTTTTTTTACAGTTTCTGGCTGTGATAAGTAGTGCTATTTTTGGTGATTTTTTTAAAGAAGACATTCTTTAAAAATCCCCCAAAAACTTTAAATAAAAAGCCTTACCAAAAGATTTTTTTTTTTTTTTTAAATATTGCCAAATTAAATTAAAAAGCCATTTTTAAAAAAAAGACAAAATTGTAAGTTTTTTAAAAAGAAAAAAATCAGAAAGTAAGTAAAAATAACAGCCTATCAAAATATTTTAAATGAGATAAAAAGAAGCAACAAATAACCCCAAAAAATTATAATAATAAGAGAAAAAAAGCAAATAAAAAATCTTTAATAATGGCAATTTTTTTAAAAGAAAAAAAAGGCCCACATTTTTTTAAAAAGCCTTTGAAGGCATGTTTTTTTTAATCTATAGTAAAACAAACATAATCATTTAAAATTGTAAGCCCTTTTTGAAAGCTATTTCACACTAATGAAAACGATCAGATAAGCAGTATTGACGTTCATTTCAGAGATTGTGTGGTTTTGAAAATTTGCTTCAGAGTCTAGAAGAGTCGTAGGTATTAATTGGTGCAAATGTGCGTGAACCCTGTTCTTCATGTCAGCATGTTAGGAACCTGATAACACCGACTGGGCTGAACAATCACTTACATAATTACTATTGTTATAAGGCCATAATGAGCATATCGAAACACACGACCTTCAGGCGCTCCGTCTCTGTGCTTTTTTTTTTAATTATCCTGATCATGCACAAGTGTTCTTTACAGTGAAAAGAGTATGAGATACTAATGACCACTTTGACAGTTTGATAGTGGGGAGGGACACTGCTGCTGCTGCTGCTGCGCGTGTTTGCCAGCGCGACGGCCACCGAGCCCCAGCGACAGTAAAAACCCATCTAATTAACCCTCCTGGTATGACATCATGTGATTAAATTAAACCACATCATCTCCCTCCGGGGTTTGCCTGGAAACAAACCCCAACAATTCATTTGCTAAGCTTTAATTTTCAAACCTGTTTCAAAGGGCCTGATGCAAAGATAATTACCAGCTTCATCTCGGGTGGGTTTTTGTTCCATCCGTTCGTTCATTAATAACGATAAGAGGTTGGAGGTTAAAAACTCATTTAATTGCCTTTATATTAATGACATTATGAATAGCTGGGACTGTGGAGTCTAATTCTGTCCAGTAGTTAGTCTACACGCAGGGGCCCCCTGGAGGGCCGCTCATTTTGCCAGAATTACACCGCGGCAAAACTAGAATTAATGTGCACCACACTTTAACAGCGATGACAAACATGCTCTCCAGCAAGGAATTATCTTGAGAAATGGCTGCGGAGACACACTCTTCCTCTCTCTTTCTCTCCTCGCACACACACACACACACACACACACACACACACACACACACACACACACACAGAAGTGAGCTGAAATTGCATCATGAATCCCCATTTTGTAAACAGTCCAGTCCGCCTCATTTTTAGATATTCTGTTGCCTTTCAGGGCCGCAGTACTAATTAGATTCTCTTTACCCTCATGTCCTGTAGAGGTGAATTCCTTCCCACCTCTGAAAAAGAACTGCAACCGAGTCGGGCACTGATGACTAAATTGTACTTAGGAATAATGATAATGAAAATGCCTCTCAGCCAAGCCATTTCACCCATGAATATTGCAAAGAGGTAATTCCAGCGAAGCGTTGGCATTTTAACTAATTTAAATTCCTGTTATCTCCCTGATTTTTTGGCTGGTTTTACGGTTACTGGAGCAGATTTAGTTGTGTATGCATTATGGCCACAAGAGCCCAACCATACATCTGAATGCTAATTAAACATTTGAATAATCAGCTGAAATAGTGCAACACGGCGAATGCTGCTGCACTGTAAAACCTGACGAGTTTATTTTACTTTAAAGATCTATGAAACTGATTGCCTTAAAATCAATTACGCTCATCTTTGTTGTCATTTTGCCACACAGAGCAGAATAAAAGAGCGTTTCTCAGAAATCTCAGGTGCAAAATGTGAAGATAAATAATATTAAAGACTAAAAACATCCTCACTATCACTGAAAACAACCTTAGAAACAAATACAGTCCCTAAAAACCATGTAAAATGTCAGCTAATAGAACTATTAGTCTGATGTTGACTTTATGTCTAATTGTTAACTTAAAACTTACTTAAAAATTACAACCTTAATTAAATCAATCTTTCCAAGTTTTAGCAACTTCAACAACTATATAGCATCTGTATTCTGCTGTATTCCTCATGTTATTACTTTGCTGCTTCTTTATAAAGGGAAAAAAGTGCCAGTTGAGGATCTCCTGAACCCCCAACAGAGGTCCTAGCTAAGCCCCTGATGTCCTAAAATGTCCTTGAAACCTAAATATGTACTCAAAGCCAAGAAACGTCCTTATATATCTCAGTGACATCCTAAAATCCCAGAAATGTCCTAAAATTCTTGAAACGTCCTTAAATACAAATAACATCCTAAAATCGTAAAAATGTCCTAAAATCTTAAAAACATCCTAAAAGCCAATAAATTTCCTCAAATCCTGTAAATATGCTAAAATTCCCCAAATTTCCTGAAATCTTAGTAAGTCCTAAAATCCTTCAAATGTCCTAAAATCCTTGAAACATCCTTATATCACAATAACATCCTAACATCCCAGAAAAGTCCCAAAATCGTAGAAACGTCCTAGAATCCTAAAAACATCCAAAAAGCCAATAAATGTCATAAAAATCTAGAAATGTCCTCAAATCCTTAAAAACATCCTAAAATCCTAAAAATATCCTAAAATCCAAGAAATGAGCTGCTGTGATTGGCCCGTCACAAAATTAAATAAGTGCAGCTAACTTTTGAGTAAACTTGATTAGACATATAAAGCAAACAAAAGACTAATAGTTATATTTTCTTTTCCAGGTTTATGTTTCCAGGATTATTTTAACTGATTTCAGGCGGTCAGATTTTACAGTGTACGCGGCGCCAACATCTCCGCGTCTAAAGCCTAATTACAGCAGTGCATTGTGGTATATAGCTGTGTTTCCTTCCCTCCACTGTAAATCCTGCACATCCACATGAAGTAAAAGTTCCTGCGTTTGTAGCATAATGATCCGAACTAAACAGCACAAGGAACTTATTAGTTTACAAGTATCACCAGCCAGAAATGAGGCCAAGGGGGGGATGATGAATGAGTATATTTCCCCGAAGCAAAAGGCTGACCTGGATACTGCTTCCTTCCTCCCCTTCCCCAGTGCCAAGTGGGCCACCATTTTTCACCGGCCTCACACTTAGCCGCGGACAGGCTTATTTGGGCCCATGCTAACGGTAGCCGTGACCCCGCAGTCTGCCTCCTCCGCCGCCGCCGGCCTCCCTCCATCCACACTCATCCGAAAAACTGTAATCCCTTCGCTGGGGCCCCGTAATTTGATCAAATAGCATACACCCTTCCCCACCACTTATTGGCCAATTAAGTCAAGTTCTCACGCAGGGGGTCCAGCTGGCTCGGTGTTATCTGGGGATGAATTGATTGAAGCCATTCCACATCTATGAACCCTACTTTAATGATGTAGGTGATAATACTTGTAATTCTTCTCAGTCAGGGGACTCGTGGGCGCAGCTGTTACCGCAGTAATCCTTGTCCTGATACACTGAAGTACCAGCGAGGCATTAATCTGTCTCTCAGATTCTCCGCCGCCAGATTTTCTCCACCCGCTCCTGCCTCTGCTTACGTGTTCGTAGCTAATACTGCATCTGTGAAATGTGACATTGAGGCAAAAAAAAAGAGGCGTAACACACGAATGCGAGGGATTCGGTGTTAATGATTATGCATTTCCCCAGTTTCGGGCCCTGACCACTTTGTTTAAAAAAAAAAATAAAAAAGACACCCACGCCCCCCTCCTCCAACTAAACCATGACAACTTAAGAAGGATAGATTTAGGAGTGAAAAATCAATAAATACATGCATTAGTTTCAAAGGCAGACATTAACATTCTAAAACAGACTTCTCTTATAATCCTGCCTCTAGCCATTCAGTCAAAATATCAAATTATCATAATGAGGTCTAACTGCATATAAATGCTAAGCATTAAAATCAGAGAAGGAGGTTACACATAATGCCATACATTCTTTATTACAGCAGTGTTTTCTATAGAGGCACATATAGGTTCCTCATTTGATATTGTAGCATTCATTTGCATCGCAGCACGTTTTGAACCTCTGTGACAGTGGGAATAGGTAATGACGGAGCGTGGACGCTCTCGTGCCTTTGTTTTACATATTTCTTCATAAAGGTGGAATACTTTGTCAAAAATTAAAAATACAACAGATGACCTGAATTTTAGGCATATTATGCACAAAAGAAGTCGAGCGTGCTCTTAAGAGTGTCGACGCTGTCTTTTAACTCGAGATCAGAGAGTGAGAATTGCATAGAAATGAGTGTGAAACCGGAGACATCCCTTCCCAAGTTTTCCTCAGGAGGGGGGGGGTCTTCTCAGCCGCCGTGACCTTGACGAGCTCAGGCAAACCGTCCACACACAAACGGCTAACACAGGGTTAATATGGTCATGAAATACCTTGAAAAGTCATATAATTCACAAATAGCAGTTTCCAGGCCTGGATAAGTTTTGGAAAACTAAGTATATTCTGAAAGTTTTGGAAAAATCATGGAAGTCTGATTCACAAACCGTATAATAACACATGATGTGTTCAAGGACCATCAGAAATTCAAAAATCTAACCATGTTTTCTGTTTTTGCAGGTTCGGGCTGTGATGAATGGTGTCAGGCCTGCGGGATTACAAGGTATGTTTTCTTTAAAAATCACCCAAAAAGTTTAAAGGGGGAAAAAATGTCTCATTTTTGGATTCAGATTTTTAAAACAAACAATGTTTGTTTTAAAAAGCTGTTATATAGTGATAAAAAAAACAATAAGGAGTATCTGTGGTTATTTCAGAGAATGTACGGTCTGAAAATTTGCGTCAAAGTCACGAAGAAGAAATTTATTGGTGAAAATGTGTGAATCCTGCTAATAAGATGCTCCGAGTCCCCATTAGGTCACGATTAGGGTTCTCTGGGGTGCTGAGATCTGGAGAGGTCACGGGGTCGCCGTAGTCAGGCGGCGTGTGGGACAGATTTATCAGGGGAATGAGATCGTGTAGGCTGCACTTTAAAAACGGCGTCAACAAGGGCAAACACCTGCAAGCCAGCTGGTGCTCTGTGGCACTGACAGCACTCACCTGCCAATAAAGAATGAAGATATTTCCACCGCAGCTTATTACCCTTCAAACGCTTCGCCGGGCATTCACTGTCTGCAGTTCTGAAAATAATTTCCACATATTAATGTTCACGAGGCAGAGTATCCATTTATCTGTGCCATTAAATTTACATTGCCAACTTCTGTAAAATGTATTTCCCTCAAAGCGATTGTGTCTTGTAGGGAAACATAAAATCTTACATTTTGTATTATGTGTGTAAACTTAAGTGTACTGATAGAATTTGCAAATCACTCCGAAAAAATGCATTGAATAATAATGAATAATACATAAACGCTGAGCAAATTAGACTGAAGTGTGAGCTCCGGCGTGCCCCACTATAGTGCGAGTGTTAGCTGAAAACGCCATGAAAGATCTCAAAATTAAGGATGAAAAATTGGGTGAGTAAGCAGCACCAGCGAGCTGGATCAGTCTCATGGTAAACAATTTAGCGCGGGGGCGTGCAGTAATTACTGCTTTCAGTCTCATTTAGAAAGCCTGTTGGCGCTCGGGAGCATGATGTCACCACAATGCTGGATGCGTTTCTGGATTCGTCATGTGCAGATATGAACAGTGATTTAAGTGACAGGACGTTTGAGCTGTCATGCCAGCTTTGAACACTTCCTACCCCCCTCCCCTCCTTCTTTTGCTCCCCTTCTAGACAGTGTCACGCCTACTTTTGTCTGAACACATATTGCTCAGTTTAACTGCTACTTTTGTGTCTTACAAATGTGTGTTAGTATGAGGGGGGGGGCGTAAACGATCAGCAACCTTGAAGTCTGTTTACTGATATAGGGGCTCTCTGAAAAATCAAATGCAGAAACTCATTATGTACATTTATGTACATGCATAGCAGATTAGCAGAGCGGCACCGGGGTTGCATATGTATGCATGTGTGTGGCTGCAGGATAAAATAAGCAACAAGCATTTTGGGCTTGTAAACACAAACCGTAGAGGAGCGTCTGTTGGTTTCTGCGCTCATTATTTTTGGCAGGGTTGCATATGTTCCCCCGCGCCGAGCCGAGCTTGATTATCATCGCAATCAGCAGAGGTGGAGAGAGTCACATTAATTTGTAGTAATTAATAGCAGTGCCGCATCTGACAGCACACGCTTAACGAGACCCTTTGATTGTTTGGATCTCTAAGTGTGCCTCTCCTTGTTTGCATCACCTCCGAGGAATTCGTAATATCAAAGCTTAGCGCTATCTGATACTTGTCAAAATGCAATTTATAAAAGTTTAATTCTTTTATTGATTTAGTTTAGGTTTGATGCCTGCAGTGTCAGCTCCCCTGGTAGAACTTAGTGGATTCAAATGCTTGTCACCAGCTCGGCCTCCTTTTTACTGAGAACAATTGCCATAGGCCAGCCCAACAGGCACGGTTTAATTGCCATTAATTAAAAGCATAAATCTTTTTCTTCAGTTGCTCTGCTCTTAAACAGGGCTTTGCGTTTCTGCTTTTTTTCCCTCTGCTTGTCAGAATCCCTCCTGGCTAGTCAGGGTTCAACCTCCCCCTCATCCTCCCCCAACCCCCCTCCCATCCTCCCTCCCCTCTTCCTCCCCTTCCTCCCTCCTTCCTCCCTCTCTGCTCACCAGACGTTTCTGGAATCATCTTTTTAGCACACTCCTGTATGATCTGACATGAAGTGCGGGCAGCATGGTGATATTTAGTAAACCGGCTTCCTTCTTTATTGATGTATAATGAGGTCAAATGAATCCCCTCGTACGCATGCTTAGATGGCTCCTCGCCTCAAATCCTTTCTGACAGCGAGTAAAACAGCCGGCAAACACAACGCCGGCTCCCAGAGACATGGTTGTGAAAAAGCAGCAGAGAGAGGAGAAAAAAAAAAAAGAAAAAAGCTCTTTTATACCATGGCAATTTCCCTCCTGTCTAGTCCTTAATTAGACACTTATTACCCTCTGAACAGTATTGCTCTCCTGCTCTAAGCCTCTAAGACTGCAAATACTGGATGGTGGAATTAACATTAATGCCAGGTTTATTATCAAATGACAGCTCTATTTACTTAAAACACAAAAAAAGGGGGAAAACACGGTTTACTGTTTTTGCCGTCACACAACTTCAGCTTGAATTGTGCAGTTTTACTTATATTGGGATGATATTCTGCAGATCAAGACACGGTGGTTTAACCCTTTCAACTCTGCAACAGAAATGGTCCTCCGGTGCCGACATTTTTGCTTATTTTCAATTCTTGGAGTATCTTCAAATTGCTTCATATCCCTAAAATCGGCCCAACCTCAGCTAAAAGCTAAAACCATAATATCTGATAGAAGTATTGAAACTGTCATTACAAAAATTCTAATAATAAAAGTAAAAAATAATAAAATAAGGCATTGTTTCATCAGATTTTACAAAATAAAAACACCAAACACATTGATCCAAAAGATTTTTTATGTGTAGAAACATAAAACATTCCTTAAAATTCAGAGATTATTTGAAAATAATTAAAAAACTAGAACAAAATTGGATTTTTTTTCCATCAGATTCGACAAATTAAAAACATAAAACATTTTGATCCAAAGAATTTTTACATGTAAAAACATAAACAAAATATTTCTTGCTTGTGCAAAGGCATTATGATGAATTTAGCTTTCATTTCTTTGGTGCCATTGCACGTTTACATGTTGTTTTGCACCACATGTAACGCAGCGCAGTGTTTACATTATATCTTATTGTTAAGTCGTCTTAAAATTTAGTTCTTTTAACTTGAGTTGTTGCAACTTAAACATTACAAGTTTAATTAAATCAATATTTCTAAGTTTCAGCAACTTAAGTAAACTAGTTTTACTGTGCTATATATCCGTTTTCTGCTGGTTGCAAACTAGTCAATAATATTTGTATTTTCTTAAATATGTTAATATAACAGAACTGGCAGATCTCCAAACTTCATCATTGCCAAAATCTTCTTTGCGATGACAAAGTTAAGTCAGACTTACTTTGTTTATTGAAGTTTCCAACACAAAAGAGCAAGTTAATTTCAGCTTCACAAAATTAAATCAATACAGCTACGCGTTGAGTAAACTCCAAGTAAACATACATTTAGATTAATAGTCATATTTACTTTACTTTTTTCAAGACATTCAGTTTCCAAGATTTTTGTAAATTAGTTCAACGTGTCAGATAGCAGTGAAACAGGATCATGAAAACGATGATCTCCTGTAGCCGTCCACTGAATGTCTGTTTTTTAAGGGTTAAAAGGGGATCACTAGCATCTTAAATGATCAGAGGTGTCAAAACAGTCACTGCCGAGCCTCGTTCCCTCGCCCTCAGCCCCGCGCCCTCTGCTCCCGGGTGGCCGTGTCACCGTCAGCGGCTCATCCGAACCCTACGCCCTTTTACGCATATTAGCTCTTTGCGCGTCTGCCAGCGCTCGCAGCCGCTCACCCTGCATGCATACAGAGTCGGCGCTGAGCCTTCCCAGGCCTTATTAAAGCCAGGAGAGTGTTTCAGTTCAGGGTCATTGAGAGAGTGCAGCACATAAATATGTTAGGGCAGCACTATCAGCCGGTCAGTTTACTGGGGGTGATCGATGATGGTCCCAGCACACTCGGCCAACAAACATCCTAAGCGGATGCGGTTTTTGCTTAATTGGGAGCTTTGCAGCTCAGATTCCGACTTATTTGATGTTGATGATGAAGTCCCAGGAAAGCTTCTTGTAAACTAAATGTGCATGCGTGCCGTCTTCATTCGTACGCTGGTCAGAGCTGTTACCCGTCAATTTGACCTGCGTAGTTTCCCCTCCTCATCTGAGGGGAACACACACACACACATGCATGCACACACATGCCCTGAGCTCATTTTTAATCCTCGCAGCTCACTGTGAAGGCAGGAGGAAGTTCCAATTAAAATTAAAATAAGCTCTTTTAACGGTCTCTTAAATTGACAACTGAACAATGATTTTCGAATTGGTATCTGTCAAAGGTCTCGGAAAATCCTCAGTTGATAAGGCCCAACGCATCCAATTAGCAGCAGAGTAGGGCCTCAGCCAGTAATGATTTCCAGGTCCCTTAAGATGTGGCGCGGACACTTATTGCAAATTACTGACAAAGAGCCCTGCTGTATTGATGAGGGGGAGAACAGCCAAGTCTCCGTGTTCCCATCAGGTGGACGAGCACCAAGAGGGGCCTGGAGAGGAGCTCGGGTGTCTCTCTCTCTCCCTCTCTCTCCGTAATGTGGCCTCGCCGTGTAGCTCATATACAGCCCCCCTGCTGACACGGACTCTGGGAGACCAGCCTCTCTTGACATGAGCCCCAGCTCAGGGAAAATGCTAATGCTAACATGAGGGAGGTGTCAGCAGCGGATCATCAATAATGTCTGCAAGTTAACTGCCCTCTTCTAATTATAGCTCCTATCTCTCAGGGCCGCGGGAGGCTGCAGGGCAGCTCCTTAATTGAGCTGAGGTAGATTTCCTTCCCTATCATATCCGCGGCCCCCATTGTTTACAGTCCTTGAAACTGATTGAAAGGAATCAAAAGATTCACGGAGATGCGATTCGGTGCAGAAAAAGTATTTGGTATGCAGGAGGAATGAATAAAGGAGGATGATTCTTGCTGGTCAGGTAGGGATTTAGATTTGAAGGCCATGCTATAGCCAGAGGTCATATCATTTATTCTCAGCATTGATGCCTCTGGAATGCTCTATGTGCTGCGTTTTGCTTCTCTGTGTTGTAGTGCACGCCGGCACCAGAGGGGCGAATAAGAGCGGTCTCTGTGACAGTCGAGCAACTAGCGCCGTTCACCTCAATTATGGGAGTTAATGAACAGATAATCACATTTTGCATTTAGATTTGCTGCTCGCCGAGCATTCTTGTAGCGCGCATTTCCTGCCTGGTCTCCGGGGAGCGTTGCTGCGGGTCCGCAAAGCTCTCAGGCCATGTTGAGTCCCCCGATGTTTACACGAGTCTGAGGCTTGCACGCCGCTGTAGGCTCAGCAAAGAAGGTGTTGACCCTGGCGACCTGAGCCTGCTTCCATTGGGTGAGAAAGGGCTGCTCCGTTCTCTGTGCTGCAGGGTCAAATGGTTTGTAGTTTGTAGTTTCCTCTAGTTAGATGTTTGTTGCAAATGACTGTTGAGAAGTGTGAGGATTCGGGCTGATAGCGCAGTGCAGGGAGGGGTTCGGGTTGTTTTTGACATTTTTGCTCAAGGAGGTGATTGTGCTTCCAATGCAGCATGAGCTGGATGTTGATTAGGAGAGGGACAAACATGTTGCAGTGTACCACAAGACTTCCTCTTGCGACACGTTATAGATACCACTGGTGCCTTTTATGCATATTTTCATTAAAACATCTGTGTGCTCTAAACATCCCCCAAATTAATGCTACATTCGTGTGATGTCAGAAGGTTGAGTTTCCAAGTTGGGGATTCTTCAAACTTTATTGTGTTCATGAGCTTTGACGTCATAAATAGACAGTCAACATGAAGTTTTAGTGTCTATACCACTAACAGACATGACAAAATACATATATACCTGCTTCCGTTTCAAAATAAAAGCCCTCTGACATTGTCTCTGTTGACAGAATCCCCTCAGTTGATAACCCAGGCATTTTATTGTGAAGTATTTGCAGGGCTGTGTTGCTGACAATGCAGGAGCTGCATGGCTTCCTAAATGAGTGGAATATGTGCTTATACTTGTTGAAATACAGAACTCATAGCAACAGGCAGCTCTGCAGAAGCATCGCAGTACCAGCGCTGTTAGAGTGTGAGACGCAGCAGTGCTGCGAGGTTGCTGTCACGCATGTGTGTCAAAATAAAAGCCCTCTGATAACGTTTCTGTTGACAGAATGTCATTAGGTGATGGCACAAGGCTTTTTACTTTGCAGGTTTTAGGCAACTTGTACATGGAGACACAGAATGTATGTGACACACAACGAGTAATGCACATTCTAGGATTTTAGGATGTTTTTAAGATTTTAGGACATTTCTGGGATTTTAGCATGCTTCTAGGATTTTAGGACATTTCCAGTTTTTTAGGACGTTTTTAGGATTCCAAGATGTTTCTTGGATTTTAGGTTATTTCTAAGGTTTTAGGACAGTTATCAGATTTTAGGACATTTCCAGGATTTTGAGACGTTTTTTGGATTTCAGCACGTTTTTAGGATTTCAAGATGTTTCTTGGATTTTAGGTTATTTCTTAGGCTTTGGGGCAGTTCTCAGAGTTTAGGACATTTCAAGGATCTTAGCGTGGTCTAGGATTTTAGGACATATTTGGGTTTTGCACATTTCTAGGATTTTGGGACATGTTGGGACAATGCAAGGCATTTTATTGTGAAATATTTCCAGGACTGTGTTGTTGACAATACAGTGGTTTACATGGCTCCATAAATGAGTGGAGTATGTGCTTTTTATTGTGGAACAGAAGTAGTTACAGCAGCAGGCAGCAATGCAGCAGCTCTACAGCAGCTCTGCAGCAGCGCCACAGCAGCGCCGCAGCAGCGCCGCAGCTACTCTAGAACCGTTCTGATTTCTGGCAGTTTGGGCTTTTGTCAGTTTATGTCTATTTGACATGGGGATGATGCAAGACGTCGTGGACAAGTTACAAATCAGTGGGTCTCATTCATGAACTGTGAGTAAATCTGCGAGCACATAAATCACCTTGGTACTAAAAGACCTACACCAGATTTATGGCGCTGTGGAAAACTTTGATTTGATCATAATCACGTGTAGTTCATGAATACCAATCAGTCATAAGTTGACAGCGTGCTCCTGCTTACTCAGCGATTTGCATTCATCCCTGCCCATGAACAGCCATAAAGGGAGAAACTCGGGTGTGGTCGTGTTCAGGCTCAGTATTTTAGGCCTTGTTATGATCTCAGAAATCGCTATACATTCTTACAACCATCACAGCCAACTAATTTAGCTGAAAGTTTTATATATATTTTTTAGCGTATATTGTTAACATAAGGGAGCAAATTAAAGTTGTAATTTCTTAAAGCAATACTCAAGTGCATTCCTTATTTACACAAGCTCCTCGAGCGATCAGAGGCAGGCGTAGATTTACCTACGAACACACTGGAGCTACTAAAATATTGAGAACTGCCAGATTACATTTACGTTTCGTGAACGAGAGCCAGTGAGCGTTAGAGGCACTGTGCACTTTGTGTGTTGTTTCATCTCAGTTGTGTGAAACTGAAACCTCAATGCAGTGAATAAATACATAATTATTGATTTTTGCCTTTTTGAGGGGTATTTTTTCTACTCGTCACAGACATTTTGATGTGTTGTATATGAATTATCTTGCAATACATCAACTATCGCAGAATATCGTGATAGTGTTGTTGTCGTGGACCAAGAATCGTGATAGTATCATGCGTTATCCTGTGATTCCCTCCCCTTTTTGGTGATTATGCTCATTTATGGTGCGTGCAGAAAAATGTTTGGCGCCTGATCTGCATCGCTCCACTGTCTGTGTGCCGTTGTAATCCCCCACTAAACTTGTAGCCCTCTGCACGTCTGTGTTCCTCCAAGATGAGAGAGGCTTTGATTTCCCCCATCTTTGTGTCACACTGACTGGCATACTATTTGACAGGTGGAGTTAAAATAGAGAAAATTGTGGATGAAAATTCGTCAGTCTCAATCTCTTGCCCTGGGCTGTAGGCAGCAGAGACAGAAGCCCACTGCTTTGTGTCAAATGTTTATCAAAGGGCCTGATTAAATTGCTGTGTTCAGGGTAACAGCCTAATAGAAAAAAATCAAATCCCTATACCTCGGCAAGCAGTCCTGATCTATGATTGTGAGTGGAATAAAGCGGGGGGGGAGGGGGGGGGGGGGGGGGACCGAGGTGCCAGAAGAAAACCTCTGACCGGCCGGCTGTAAAGGAGGCTGGAATATCATATGCCCTTTGTTGTCGCACAAAAAGAGACGCAAGCTCTGAGATCTGTTATTCTCACTTTCCTCTGTCTTCTCAATCATTCTTTTTTTTCTCTTTATTGCTGGAGGAAATAAACCTGGCCCCCTTTTTGCTGAGGCCGGCCAGCTTCCCCTGGCCATTCCTCTCTGTTTTGTTTCAAAAGGGCAAGGCTCTCCAGCCTGAGCAGTTTGCCCTGCAGTCCCACGCCAGGGGCGATGCTTGCCTCAGCTGCTTCATCACCGGGGGACTGGGCTAACGTCTCCTGACTGCACTTAGCTGTGTTTCTCTGATACGGTCATATCACATCAGCCTGGGCACATGTGACATTGCATCTCCTCCTAACTTTAAGCAGTTTGTTGCCATCCATGTTCGCTCTGCTTTTATCTCGCACCCCCCCCCCTTTTTTTTTTTTTTGAGTGATGTTATGAATTGTTGCAATATTTTCTGGCAGCGCCGCAGCCACACGTTTGTGTCGGATAACAGGGCCTATTACAAGATCTCTCGATCTGGCCAGTTTTCCCCTACAGGAGACAGAGAGAGCCCCCCCCCTTCCCCTCCCCGTTTTTTTTCTCATCCTTACCCTCGCATTTGAATTTCTAGATAATAGGCTTTGACTTCTGGCTGCACGTTTATGGGTCTTTTCATGTTATCAGCTTAGCTCATAGCGTGGAGCTGAAGAACACAGACTCCTAGTGACAGGCCAGCCAGTCAGCAAGGCGAGCCTGTCAGGATCTCTCATACACTAATGATTTCCCTTTAGTCTATTTTCTGTCTCATTGGCCGTTTCCTTCAAAAACAAAATTGCTCATTTAAATTCTCATGCCTGGGGCATTTTGGTCTTCAAATATTGTTGGAAAGTGAAAGGATTAGGCAAAATATGCTTTTTTAAAATGTTAATATATTTTCTGGTTCACTTTCTCCTCTGAGGCCAATTAGGGAATTTCTGCTGGCTGCATTAATGTCAAACTGACATCCCCAGCTATAATTACACTGTGCTTGAAACCTAACTTTCACTTGTGGGTAGATGAGTGTGCCTCGCAGTGACACAGAGACTCGCTCTGCCAGCTTTTGATCATTTAATCATTGCTTGCTTTCTTTCACTCTTTCTTCCCTTGCTTGCTGATGATTTCACCTTTTATTCTTTCTGTTGCAAAATGCAGCGTTGTGTTTCATTATTCACCGCCGCATTTTGCGGGGTTCATTAGTGACATCATGCCTCCACAATAACACGAGGAGAGCGGGGATGGTCCCTTCAGGTGGAGATACCATATGTACATTGTTTACTCGCTTGATTCGCAATTTACATTGTGTTCTTCGTGTTTTGGTCTTTTTTTTTTTTGTTTTACAATGAGGGAGTCGGCGTGCTGTTGGGATTTGAAGGATGGGTAATGTGTGGCACAGATGCATCATGTCTCTGCCAGTCCTCCTTATGCTGCCGTTCTGTGTCAAGACCAGGGAGACGGTTAATGATGGTTAATGCTTTCACCATGAATATGAATGCCTCCACAAAGAGCATCTGAAACCGTATGGCAGACTCCACTTGTGATTTGGGCTCCTTTTGCCTGTCAGTTGCCATGGAGCCACTCACACTTAACACGTGAAATATCTGTCAGGAAAAAAAATGTAGATTTTAGAGATAGATTTTAACAAAAGAGGGCTAAACCAAATAATCACCATATTTTGTCACAAAAAGAGCAGGAATATTTGTAGTGGAGGTAATTATTAAGGAAAATAAAGTTTTCGTTACAGGTTTGAAACCATCAGAATGAAAGAAAATACAATTCACATTAAGACGCAGATTCAGTTGACATAAAATATTCTTCTGAGTCTAATAGAGGGGGACGTTTTAGCAAAATGTCATGTTTTAGTGAAGTTAGTTGTCAATACAAAGTTATTTCTTCCCAGAGCAAAAAGTACGTGGGTTGCAATGCAACTTTAAAGGGACAGTTCACCCCAAAAATCAAACATATCTTTTTTCATCTTCCCTGTAGTGCTATTTATCAATCTAGACTATTTTACTTTGAGTTGTGTTTGAGATAAAGCCGTAAAGATGTCTGTTTTCTCTCCAAAATAATGAAACTGGATGGTGCTCGGCTTGTACTCAATGTGCCAAAAAATAAAAAAATAAAAATAATACAAATTTAAATTTAAAAAAAACCAAAACTTTTTTGTCTTTCAAATTTTATTAATTTTAACAACATTCAAATAAACTGACTTAGACTTTATAAAAAATACAAATTGTATAGCTATTAAAGCATCCAGAGTTAGAAAAAGGGGGAGAAAAAAAGAAAATCAAACCAAATTAGACAAAATAAATCAATTTAAAAAAAAAAACAAAAACATCCAACTTAACACATTTAAAAAACTTAAAACTCAGCCGACGAGGACGCCATTAATGTTTACAGCTCGCTCTGTCACAAACAGAAGCCCCTCCTCCATGAGTAGATACACGCTTTCATCTGCGCAGTGATACGGTCAGCAGGTGTAGTTTGGTAGAAAGAAAATAGTTCCTACATGAAACTGCTCACCAAAAGGTGTGTGGTAATCTTGAGTAACCGGGTCGTGATTTCTGGAAAGAGACGTTGTTGTAGAGTTTCTCAAATGTATTTTTTCCAACCTAAAGTTGTCAAATGCCGCCGCTCCGTCAGTGATTTCCGCGTCACGCACAGACCAAAAAAGCCATCCTTTCATGGCTTCAGTTTGACAACAACAACAACAACGACAACAGCAAAACCTAAGGACCTGGACCGCCCGCCGGGTGGAGGGGTCCAACAAACATCAGACTTTCCCCTGTGAGGCCTGTGTTCACTTCCTGTGGGATGTTTAGCCAAACCGTGATGTTTTTCTCTAAATCTAACTATTTGTTGCACAAGGAAATAAACCTAAATACAAGGTGTTTTTACCAACACTGTACTTTTTGTACTTTGAAATATGCATTTATCGAGCAGAAAGTAAACATTTTCTGTCAAGTTTATTTTGACAAAATACATTTAACTGGCGTAAACAGGCGACCTCTGTGTCGACATTAAACGTCCTCTGAACAAGCGTGCGTCAAGTTTGAATGAGAGTGTTTTCATTTTTTTTTTGACGCTTTGTGCACCACAAGCCGTGTGTCATCGAGTTTCATGATATTTGAGAGAAGGCGGACATCTCTACAGCCGATATCTCCAACACTCACACCAAAACCATCCAGAGCAGAGACACTGAACTGGCTTTGCTCAGGGGCCACTTTTGCAACATTACAGCAGGCCAGGGGCCCCAAACATGTGTCCGGGATTTTAGGACATTTTTAAGGATTTTAGGGCATTTTAAGCACGTTTCTATGCAATAAGGACATTTTTGTAAATTTAGGCCATTTCTTTGATTTTTGGGCCATAGGATGTTTCTAGGATTTTAGGACATTTTAAGGATTTTAAGGCATTTTAAACATTACGGCATTCCAACCATTGATACCAGATTTGGCCCGCAGGCCTTAAGATGAGAATCACTGATCTAGATCGATCAAATGTACTACAGGTAAGAGGAAAAATGTGATTTTTTTTCTTTAACTTTTGCGTTGAACTGTCCCTTTAAACCACACCTGAGTGCTGACGTGATGCTGTAGAGCCTCAAATGTTTCCATCAGATGAAAGCTTGTGAACGAGCTTCACTCCTCCCCATTTAGCCTCCAACAGCTTGACAATTGTGATGCCAATCAGCTTAATGACCCGGTGCTTGTTTTGAGTTTTCATTACCCCACGTTGGACACCATCAATCTGTTACAGTATGTGCTGGTGCTGGCTCTGGGGAGGGGAGGGGAGGAAATCACGCAGCACAGTTTGACAAAGTGCACACGAGCTTCCTCGGCTATCCGTAACGTCCATCAGCCCCCCGCTGCCCCCTCCTCCTCCTGCGTCTTTTCTCCTCGCCTCGCTCTGTTTGCATTGTTTTACCCTTTTGCTTGGACTCCAGGTAATAGGAAATGGCACTGACCCCTCCTGATCCCCCCCGATTACCTTTGTGAAGCGTGAATGTGGTATGGAATCACACATCAGGAGACGAGTTGTAATTATTTTTGCGATGCCATCAGCATGGATCAATCACTCAGGGAGGCTGCTAGTGGAACGCCGCTCGCAGCCATGGACGGAGCCAGCAGCGACCCTCTTTGACTGACAGCTTTGGTAATTAAGTGATTGTATAGACCCCTCCGACTGTTATAACAACCTTGTCAGGGCCAGTCTGCGTTTGGAACACACTCAAATCAATGTGCTCTGCGCTCCCTGAGTATTTCTGATCATGTACCTCAGACAGGAGGAGGAAAAAACACAGTCCTTTGGGGTGACGCTGCTTTGATTGAAAAGCAGCTTTGTTTGACTCACCGCCATTAAAAAAACACACTCACTCATCATACAGATTTTCAGGATGCTTTATTCTCATATCAGTCTGGAGATGTGCTAACCCTCGATGATAAAAGCAGACTCTCCTCTTCCTCCTGCTTTATTTTGAACTGTACGCCGCGGAATAACCTGCGCTTCAAATTGAACCTGAATGTCACATGTTTCATTACTGCATGAGTGGAAATGACGTTTAGAGGTTGAAATAACATACAATATGTCCGTCCTAAATGTCAGATCGCTCTCACGCTGCAACCTTTAATTCCAAAGCTCCTGGGATGTAATTTGGCATTGAAATTTGATTCCCATCATCGCGTCGTCTTAGCCTCTCTCCGTCACACCGAAATGAAAAATGTTATCCATTTGCCGGAGGAGAGGTGGTGTTGTCCTGCATGTGTAATCCGATCACTAATATACTCGTAAAAGAGAGTAATTTAGTGTGAATGTCCTCGAACATCCGCCACACTGATGCTGCAGCTGAACACACTTTTTGGGCTCATATGCTCTGAAATCTGAAAGACTGCAGTGTTATTAACTCATCAGGTTAGTGTGGCGTGTTCTGAGTTTGTTTTTCACTTGTTTGACGACATTCAGAAATGCAAATGACAGCAGGATGCAAAATTATAAACATGACGAGAATATTTTAGTGTTTTAATTAATATTTCAATGAAAACAGAAATTAATTAAACTACTAAATTATAACTTAAACTAACACTGTATGACTCATGCCCCCCTCTCGCCTACATTTTGTATTTATGAGCAGTATATTAATGCTTAAAAAATTGTATATAACACACTATAATGTTCTTGTAAACAAATATAAAGTCATTTTTAAGGGTTATTAGTGTAAAAGTCAACAGCTCCAACTTTTATGAAGCACCAACTGGTGTCTAATCACAGTCACTAATAATAAACCAAAGGTGTTTTATAATAAATACATCTTTAGTTTTCATTCACATATATAATTACAGATTATGATGTATTTATTTGCTGCATAATTAATCAATTAATTGCCAAGTGGTCAATTAATCACCAGCCAATTCTATAATTGATGTATCACTTTTTTCTTTCTTTTTTTTTTTGAAAAAAATAATTCAATGTTATCTGATTCCAGCTTCTTAGATGAAGATATTTTCCTTATTTCGTCTTTTTTTTTTTTACTTGTAAATTGAATATCTTTGGGTTCTGGACAAACAAAGACATTCGAGGACGTCATCTCGTGCTTTTGGAAACGCTGATCAATATTTTACACCATCTTTATAGACAAAACAGCTAATTAATGAATCAAGGATAAAATCGACAGATTGATCGACAGCGAGAATAAGTTGCAGCCCTGATATCAACGAGTTGTACTATTATATTTATTACTTAAGTATTAATGTTTATGATAGCTTTATTTATGAATATTTCTTCCCTCTCCGTGAAAAACTCCATCTAAAAATGATGAAGGCCATTGGATGTGGCTGAAAGCCCCGGGACAAATCAAATAAGTGGACCTTGATTAAGATTTATTCATCTTTGTCAAACTACTTTTTCCATATTCGACAATAAAAAGATCGACAGTTTGAAACCTGCTGGTATGAGTTGCTTATTAGTTTAATGACGATAATAGCTTGGGAAAAAACGCTTATTAACTGTTTATTGTTGTTTAACATTGTTATATTTAAAGTTATAAATACACAAATAAACACATTAAATGTTTGTGCGCCTCATTACAACTACATTAGACTTTATTAGGCGTTAATATACTTATTTTTAAAGCTAAATCGTATCCAAAACTTTGATCAAGTAAATCATAGTTGAGTTTGAGCAACTTAAGAAAATATTACTCAAAAGTGAGCAAAAAATAAAGTTAAAACTTTAAAAAAATAAAATCGAAATCTAATAATTTCTTTGAATTTGCAGGACATTTCTTGCCTTGTTGCTCACGGCCTTTTTTCCCATGTTTTTGGGAAGAAATCAAACAATTTACTAATTGTAAAAGCTTGAAATACTTGTCAAAGGCATCTGAATGCAGCTCAAGAAAAGTGATGTCAATCCAGGTTTCAAAGGGTTAAAGTTACACTACAAGCTGCTCTTTCTACAAGAGTAGCAGTTTATATGTTTTTTTGTCTGTTAATTCAACTTCTTTTGATGAGTGGACTGCAGTTTTTTACTTTGCATGAACGTATGAATGAATGTGTGAACTTGGCGCGTAAGTTTGCTTCTTTCTTGGCCAGATCACCTTTGAAACAGAGATTTTTATCTCAGTTAGTTTTTTATCTACAATGTGGTCTGTAAGTCAGATTCAGTTGTCAGTGCAGCAGTCACTTCCTGCACATGTTGCAGCACTGTGGAGGCGATTATTCCAGGAATGAAAAGTGCATGTAAAGAATAACTTGGCATTACAAGTGGTCGTTTTTGTAGTGATTGCAGTTTTGACGTGTGATTTATTTTGATGAATACTTTTGAAATGACTCGTAGTGAGTGCGAAGAGTTACATGAGTGCACCAGGTTATATTCAGAGAGAGGAAAACGATAAAGTTTGAGAAGAAAAAAATAGAAATGTTGACCTTTGATTGTCCTTTTCTGAGCCACACAGATTTAAGATAAAAACCACAATTATTCCAAGTGTTGTCGCTAACAAATGTGCAAAGATGTGATTATTTCAGGACATGTTCAGGGATCGACATTCAGTCAGTTACTGGACCGATGTGTTTGGAGCAATTCGGATGTTTTTATTTCCTTTTTAACTTCTGTGTCAATTGTTAGATCACTGGAGATTTTGAAAATACTGTAAGTTTCCACCAGCTCTCCTCGAAACATACACTCTCTCAGTTTACCTCTTGGGAGGGACGCAAATACACAAAAATCTGAAGTGTGTGATTTTCACTGGAGCCACATACTTAGGGACACATGGGACCTCTGTGTGCCCAGGTGTTAAAATGATCCCGAAGTTTGGGAAGATTTTTTCACACAGGTTCATTTTCACTTTTCTTTTCTCACCAGAAGAAAGTCTTTATTGCACCGGAGTGATTTTCACCAACACGGCTCCAGGATTTTAGAGGATTTGATTTTTAGGGTTGTGAATAATCCAGCAGGGTGTGCATTTTCTGAAGTGGAGGTTTGACAGCCGCAGATTCTTCTTCATGGACATTAAAATATTTAGCTTTTTAATAATCGCATTCCTCCAATTAAACATTGAGCAGCAAACAAAAGAGACATGTGGCTGATGTGTTTGATATGATCTTCTGACTCCAGACATACCGTCAGACAGCTTGTCCTTTTGCAGCTTTTAATCAGTGTAATTCCCCGACCATCTGTCACAGACAACAGCACTTTAATGGGACGGTCATCCAGACATTAGACCACACCCTGCACATGCCACTGCTATGACCAGTTTCATACCATGACTATATGAAGTATAAATGCAGGACTCTTCCAAATTTCGCTCAAATGTTTCTAATTTGAAGTATCCCCACAGAAATTTGCAATTGCTTAAAAGAAAGAAATAAATAAATTATGGTACTACTACTACTACTGCTACTACTACTACTACTACTACTGCTACTGCTACTACTACTACTCATAGGCACATTAATAAATAAAAAAAATTAATTACTTGAAATGTATTTCCAGTTAAAAGAAACGTCTGTTAAACTGTGATTATTTCTTATCATTTATCATATTTGATTATTTCACAAAGTGTTAATTTTTAATTCTCAATCTGAATCATCAATACGTTTTATTGACTTAAAAGATGTCCGTGACTAGTATTCTTCTCGTGAGTGACTGTAATAGATTACAAACTCCCCCTTTTTTTAATTAAAATGTAACTTTTTTTAAATTTTATTTTTTGATATAACTTAAAATTAGGAAAAAATCCTGGCGATGGCTTAAAGTGATCTTTTATTGCCACCTTTAAATTGAAAAGCAATTATATAAAATGGGAAAATTAACGTTTAATGAAAAAAATGTTTAATGTTTTTTTTCTATTCTATTATTCTGAGGCGGGAAAAACCCTGTCAAAAACCAATCACGAATAAATTTCTGCGTACATAATTCCGTCATAACCAATCACAAAACCCCTTAATGGTCTCTCATTCATCCTGATTGGGTGCTGCCTTTCATGACGTTGGTACTTAAGTGTAATTAAATAAATGAGACAGCCAGTGTGCCATAAAACATGCAGGGGACATCCAGCTAATTTCCATCTTTATTCTAACCTTTATTTATTATTTTTGTTGTCATTTTGTATTGTTTTTAATGTTGCACGGTGGCCCCTGTGTCCCTGCGTGGTCCAGGTTGTCCCCGGCACTGATTGACAGTCTAAATGCGGGGTGTCTGTGTGTAAACGCTGCAACTGTGCAACCTAAAGGTCGCCAGCGGTGAAGTGACAGCTTACACGCGAAGCCGCCAGAGAATCAATATGGTGCCAGCCACTGTTACATCGTCCCATCATCGACCATCAGCTGGGGCCAATAAGACGATACCCTAACTGGTCGCATTCAATTTGCTCCCGCGGCGCCTTAAAGCTAATAAAGCGATTGATTGTTCCTGTTTTGCGGCTGATGAGCAGCTCGTGCGCCTGCACACACATTGACTGACATGTTTAAGCATCGCTTTGATCCGATCGGAGCGATTTGTAGGGAATAAGGTGGAGAAAAGGCCTGATTACATGTGGACAGGATATTCTAATTGGTTTCCACTGTTTGGGGGGGGGGGCATCTTTTCGTGTTGTTGTTCTGATCTGTGACTGTCACTTTGTTTTAGAGCTTCATCAGCGGCTGGCTGGTGTGTAATTATTTTAAAGTCCGTATTAATTTAATACCAAGTCCTGTGAGTGGAGTCATTAAAGGGCAGCTGAGGCCTCAGTTTGCTCATGAACTTGCACACTCGCTTTTGTCGCCGCCTTGTGCTCAAAGTCTGCATCTCGTGCGGGAGAAATGCAGCCGAGGAGCATGCATGAGCACATTTACCAGTCAGTAAAATATAAACTCCCTATTTCTACATTTCTACTCACTGCAACATTTAGGAGCATTTATAAAAGATTTAATTTACTTGGTGTTTGGCCTGATAGAAAACGGATTTTGTTTTATTTTTTAAATAAATGTTTAAATAAAAAATGAACACCATTTCTTATTTAATTCAAGAAAAAAACACTTATTGAGCATTTAAGCATGTGTGAATAATCAAAAATATTTAAGCTGTTAATTAGAGTCAGCTTGTTTGTAATTTAAATCATTTGAATTATTTATAAAAGTTCATCATTTTCATTTTATGGTGCAGCGTTGTGTCAGTGTGATGTTTTTTTTTTAAATCGAAGACAAATAATTTAAATACCTAAAATACACTTTTAATATAAAAGGGTGAGTTGCTTTTCTTTTTAAATATAAGAATTATAATAAATTTCTAAATTTCTGCATGCAAAGATTAATAGAATAAAAACAAAGACAATAAATAAATCGAGTTTTAATTAAAGTCCCTGGATAATTGCAATTTAAGAAATGAATAATTTAAATGAGGAACAAACCTACAAATCCGGATTTCTGAACAGCGTCAACAACAGCATAAAATCTTCATCCGCCTCACATCAATAATCATCATCATCATTAGCAACCTGCTGAAGAAGAAAAAGCAGAAGAAGAAAAAATAATAAGACAACGCCGCTCGGTGATTCGTCCTCAGATTCCGGTAAAGTGCGGAGAGGCTGTGGAGGAAATCCATCTGAACGAAAAATTCACGTCCGCTAAAAAAAAGAAAGAAAAAAAAACGTGCAGCACGAGCATACATTCACCTATCTGTGAGAAGTGACATTTCCCATGAACAGACATCATCCGGAGAGCACGCGCGCGCGCGCACACACACACACACACACGCACGCACACGAGTACAGCCTGCGTGCAGACACTTTGTCAGCTGAACGCGCCGCACATTTTCCTCCATATCCTTCAAATCGAGAAGGGAGGGGGGAAGAAGAAGAAGTACTGAATTCCTACTACCTTTGAACGCTCATTAGCACCTCATAATTACTTTACTAATTAGGATGACATGGTTATTAACAAGATGCGCTGTCATGACAGTCACCAGGCACTCCTCCCCATTCCTAAATATGTCGACCTCGCGGCTTTTAGAATATATATCCATAAAGATAGATGCGTGACACAGTACTGCTAACGCATCTCAGGATGGCCTCGTGCTCACATTTATTTATTTTCAGTCAAAACCAGTTCTGAAATGGAAAAATTTAAAAACATGGCAACAGTTGCGCCTTTTAGCCACAGCTTTTACGCATAAAGTTTAGCAATACATTTTAAAAAGTCAATGAATTATGTAAGAAATTAAATTAATTTCATCCTACCATAGTGCTGGAGCTGCTGTGGATTTCTCGCTTTTAGTTGGACTTTTTCAATTTAATTTTCTTTTATTATTTTTTCTCTTCTTTCTGCAGTCGCAGCTTCACATAAAACTGTTTTGGCCTTAAAGCACTCATGTTTTTTTCCTGTTTTTTTTTTAAAGAGCTATCCCAGAATTAAACTCAACTCAATGGCTGGCTTGAACTGTCTAGATAAAGAAACAACTCACTGATTGGTGAGGTGCCGGAGCCGGTCAGGATGTGAGCCAATGGCAGCGGCGGAAGGTGGGGAGGAGGGGGGGTGGATGGAGAGAAAAGGCGTCGAGTGTTTATTATAAAGGAGAAAATATTAATTCCCCCTCGCCGTGGGCCGTGACGTCAGTATAGGAAGTCATTGTAGAGCAACACTGGAGCGATTAGCAGCAAAAAGGGGGAGCCTGATGTCGAGGAGTCAGCCCTATGTATATCTCTCTATACGCCTCAACTTTTAACACAAAGTTCAATATCCAAACACAAAAAGCGACGTGGACTACGCAGACCCACACTTTGCTTTTGCGCATTTTCCCTGAATGTCTTGGAGCCGCTTGGATTTTCTCTCTCTCCTGGGTTTATTTCTCAACTGTTTTTAATTTTTTTTCTGCAACTCCGAGTTAATTTTGCTGACTTTTTCTCGTGGAGGAGAAGCGTCTGCACTGTTGTTATGAAGACTTCATCACTCCTTTCTTAATATGGAAGGATCCAGCGGGTCGAGTTTTGGGATAGACACTATTTTATCCAGCGCTTCTAACTCTGGCAACCCCGTGCTCATGAACGGAGATTTCCGGCTCGGCGACAGCAGGACAGCGGATTTCAGGAGCCAGGCAACCCCTTCACCATGCTCGGAGATAGACACTGTGGGAACAGCCCCTTCGTCCCCCATCTCGGTCACCATGGAGCACGCCGGCGATCCGCATCTGGTCCAGGACAGCCTTCAGCATCACCACCATCACCACAACCAGCCGCAGAGTTTGCCGCTGTCGCCTCAGCAGCAGCAGCCGCTCGGCGGGGCCGGCTGCGCCCCGAGGACAGCCACCTCTTCGTTTTTAATCAAAGACATTTTGGGCGACAGTAAACCGCTGGCAGCCTGCGCACCTTACAGCACCAGTGTATCCTCACCGCATCACACGCCAAAACCAGAAAGTGCCACGGCTCCGGACGGCTTCAGGCCCAAGTTGGAACAAGACGAAAACAGAGGCAAGTTGGACAAAAGAGACGACATTCAGAGTGAAATGAAATGCAACGGTAAGAGCCCCAAAAAAGATCATTTATCCTAGAAAAAAAAATCGCTTTTTAGATTCGCGTTTTCTTTTTGCGTAAAATGTAGTTGAGGTGGCTACAAAATAGCCAAAGAGGAGGAATTCACCAAAAATAAATCAGTGAGCTAAAAATAATTCTGTTGATAATGAAAAAAATAACTGTCTGATTCTTTGTCTGACTTCCAGCTTCCTTTATTAGTCTAATAGATGTGAAAACAGATGTAAGCCTGGTGATTTTCCCCGTGCGCGAGGCCTCCCTAGTGGGTCAATTAGAGAGATTATTGTTCTTCCTAGAGGGGGGATCACGGTGCACTGGAAACCAGCTACAAATAGAGATGGATTGACATATTGATTTCTCGTTTTCTGAAGGAAAAGAACTAAAAAACTTCAGGTGACAAATACACACACATTCTCTTTTTTTGTGCCACACGTGTGTGTGTGAGTGTGTGTTAGTGAGGGAGAGAGAGCACTTGGAGCGATAAGAGTTGGTGAAAGTTTGACTGGAGGCGTGGAGGCTGAGCGCGCACCTGCGTGAGGTTATTTTTGGTAGTTTTAACGGGCTCTGCGTTGAGAGGAAGAATATGTGTAATTTTGGACATTTTTTATAAAGTGGAGATTTTTTCTGCAGCGAAGGCCTAATTGTTGATGTCTCACCTCTGTGTTCAGGGACTAAAGAAGAAGGCGACCGGGAAATCTCCAGTAGCAGAGACAGTCCACCGATGCGCACGAAAAAGCCTCGTAAAGCACGGACAGCCTTTACCGACCACCAGCTCAACCAGCTGGAGAGGAGCTTCGAGCGACAAAAATACCTCAGCGTGCAGGACCGCATGGACCTGGCCGCGGCTCTCAACCTGACGGACACACAAGTCAAGACCTGGTACCAAAACAGACGGTGGGTACCGCAGCATCCCTGAAGGGCAGACACAACAAACCCAGACATAACAATCTGCAACAACACAGCCTGGAAAATACAAATAAAAAACTAAAAAATGTACAGAAATAATCCGAGTCAGTTAGTATCAAAACCAACCGGAACCAAATTGGGATTTTTCATCATTTAAAAAAAATTTTAAATTTTTATAATCCTTGTCATAAAATCACTTTCCAAACCTTTGATGCTCCACTCATTTTTGTCTCTAGAATATTTATATATATATATATATATATATATATATATATAATATATATATTTTTATTTAAGAAACACTTAATGCAGCTGAATAATTTTTGTCAGTCAGTTTATTGTACATGTTTGATAGGCCTTTATTTTGATAACACTTGCACTTCTAATTCATGTAAATTCAGTGCATGAATACACAGAGGCACATAATTCATAACTTTTAATTCTAATTGCTCGGAAGGCACGATCATTTTTTGCATTCTTATTTTCAAGAAAAAAACTATTTAAGAAAATATGAGCATATTATTTACTAAATGCATTTAAACACATTCCAGTCGTGACAAATCTAATTTAATGCATTTCTCGTGTCACATTTGAGGTGTATTTTTTGCAGAAGAAATTGTTTTGAAAATGAAAAATGTTGTGAATTTCTGCATGCTGGCACTTTCTGGTTTGCATCTTCTCTGTGCTCATTGCCTGCAATATATTTAAAGAATTAATCGGTTCATGATTGTAGATGTCACGAAATATATTTCTTGAAATATATATTTTGTTAAAAGCATAATTTACCTCATTGGTATAATTGCTAAAAATAAGTTTAAAAAAATACATTGTCGCGCTCAAAGCTTCTTTTAAAATTCTATAACTTTTATTTTACCCGCGACTCTTCAAAATAAAGGTGTTCTTGTTTATTATAAGGCTTATATTTATTGTTCTTGTGCAGATGTGAGAAAAGTATTATAAGTTTGCACCAATCGGATAGATATTTTCTTTCTCTTTCTTTCTCTCCTAATTAAACCTTAGCCATAATTTGGTGCCTGCAATAATTAGGCCCGTGCATACCAATTAAGGGGCCGTTTGGGGAATTAGCGCGAGAGCGAGCTGATTAAATAATTCATCTGTTGTATTTTGATCTGATTTCCAGGACGAAGTGGAAGAGGCAAACGGCGGTCGGATTGGAGCTGCTGGCTGAAGCAGGAAACTACTCGGCCTTACAGAGAATGTTCCCGTCGCCCTATTTCTACCACCCGAGCCTGCTGGGCACCGTGGACAGCACGACGGCCGCCGCGGCCGCCGCAGCCATGTACAGCAGCATGTACCGGACTCCTACCGCGCCGCATCCCAGCCTCCAGAGACCTCTGGTCCCGAGGGTGCTCATTCATGGCCTTGGGCCGGGGGGGCAGCCGGCACTAAACCCCCTGTCTAACCCCATGCCCGGCACGCCGCACCCGCGATAAAAACTCCAGAACAAGACGAGAAAAACGAGCAGAAAGCTGCTTTGTGATGTGAGTAACTGCATCGGAGCCGCACTGCAGGACTTTGTTCTCCCCCCCAAAAAAAGACACATTTAAAGACATTTTACAAAAAGGAGGTATTTAATATAGGCGCAGATAGCCTAAAAAAGCCCAGTCCGAAAGACTCTGCGTCCGGGCCGGGACAGACCACCACCAAGGACTGCTCATGTCTGATTGTTTGTTTGTTTGTCTTTTGTACAAATACACTTACATTAGCAAATAAACTTATAAAGTTTATTAGATGGAGAAGAACGGAATGAATAAAGAAGTAATGATACTAATCGAATCTGCAGACGCCTCAATTCAAACTGGAGTTTAAATTATTTTTTTTGCGCAAAATTACATAGAAAAAATCATCAATAACAGATCATTGATTATAACGCGGAGGATTTCTCTAAATAGCGTCATAGCATTTACATTTTTTATATTATAAAAATAGCCATTTTGTTATTTTATTATGAGAAAATAATTTAGTATACACATTAGTTGTAATAATTATAGTGGTGTCAACCACTCAACCTCAACTCACCCTTTTTTGATCTTGACATAATTTTTTATGACACAAATGGATCATCCTAAATAATTAGTTATAGGAGCATATGGTGGTCAAATTGCAAGATATTTAATTTAGTTTCAAACTCACCGACCGGGAGGTCACCTTCCACGCCTTTTATATTTATGTTTACCAGCACATATACATATGGATGCGCAGCAGCTGATTGGTGGTGGGATGAATGGTTTTGATGAGTCGGGGTATACTGGGAATGTGGCCTTGGCTTAGCAGCTGTTCCCTGGGAGCACAGCAGACAATAAGCCTGAATTTCTCAGCGTGAGCGATCAGGCAGCAGAAGAAGCCTGCAAGAAAAAAAAAGAGAAGCTGCTGATAATCTGCTCATTCTCAATAACCAATAGGCGTTAGTGAACTTGTTTCAGGAAGTTTGGAGGGGGAAATAATCTCTATTGATCTTAATGCACATTGTGGTGTTTTTCAGTGTCACATTAATTTTTGCATCACTCCGTCATTTGCATTTTTTTTTTTTTGCATCATCCTGCTTTGGCATCTTTTTAGTATTCTGTTTTTTAAATATTTTGCAGTGATAGTGCGCATTAAATGATCCTGCGTTTCGCTGTTGCGGTAAAATGCTGCACGTTCAGGAGCAAAACTAAACAAACACAGCGCGGGTCTGAAATTAAATGTTATCAAAATACTTAGATTTTTTTTATTTAGCCTCCCATGAGCGCGCACCCCCGGAGAATGTGTCGGGGAGGCGCTTCGTGTGAATTAGCGCCTCGGGGCCCGTTTGTTTGGGTTTCTTCTCTTTTGAAACCATCGCTTATTAACAGTAAAGCCAAACTGACCTTTGCTGATCTATGAAAAAAAGAGGAATGCGTGCAAACATTATTTTAATTTACCTTCGATTTTTTATTTCCCTTTAGAAATAACATTTTGAGCGCTTATCTTATTGCTTATATTTTAATTTCAGACATATTTGAGACACATTGGTGCGTTTTAATTCACGTTTTGGAAAAAAAAAACACGCCAGTTTTACATAGTGTCACTTTGCCAGCAGAAGCAATATAGGCTTAAGTTTGGCTGTTTCTTAATACTTTGGACACATGTTAATGTCGCCTATTTAAGCCGTCTGCTTGTCATTCACTGCATGGACACCTCTCTCAGTCATTTAGTGCAAAACAGCGCTTTCACTTTCTTGTATTTCGCTGCACGCACGGACCTTTGAGGACTCACTGCAGCCATTTGATGCCTTTTTTTCCCCATTTAACCAAATTGCGAGGGCCAGAATTACACTGGCTCTAGTGCGCGATTATGGCGCGCTCCTCATACAGAGTAATTACACTAAATACAATATCCATTCTCATTAAAGCTCAGGGTTTATGGATAATACAGCGGAGGCGCGTCGGAGCGCGCGCAGTTGGAGAATAAATCGCCGTGGCCTTGTAAGAGTGTAAAAACAGCTCTGGCCTATATCGCCAGTGTTGAAAAATATTAGCCTACCATATTGACCCTACAGCTTCTGCCCATTACTGCAGTATAGTGCCGACGCATGTTGTTCATATGCATGACTTCTGCAGCATTATTTATTTATTGCACTCTGCGGGTGGGAGGGGTGGGGGTGTCGGCGGTTGTGCGGGCTGTTCCAATTCATTAATAATAGCCTGAGCCGTACAGCAGCACTGAATTAATAGGCTGCTCCCACCTCAGAGTACCTGGTAATTTTGGGCGTTGCTATAATCTTTTTCTTTTTTTTTTTTGCGTGTATATTTTTGTGTTATTCTTCCAAAGAAAGCAGCTTTCAGTCAGTTTAAAGTGGGCCACAGTGAGCTTAAATTGGCATTGTGCATTTGTTATGGATGTATTTTATTATTATTATCCTTGTTGTCATTATTATTTTTATTATTATCTTGAGATTTTAAAACAAATTTTAATTGCGTAAAAATACCAAAATAATTTAGACTGGACTCCCTTCGAATTCGAGGCCAAATGGTGTTTTTGGTGGAAAAGATGAGCAATACTTGAGAAAACACAATCACTGGTGGAAAAAAAGGGCAGCAGACTTGAATAAAGAGGATTAGGCTTTTCTTTTACATGGCGCATATTATCCAGAACAGATGGGCTTTAGAGAGTCGTTTTCTTCTTCTTCTTGCCTCAAGGAACCTTGTTGGGCACTTTAATTGCCACTTTTTCCAACTGATGTAATGGTGGGATATCTTTTTCATTACAATAATGAGGTAACACTTGCTCTCCTTGGCCTCTCATTATCACATCTCCTACATCACTCACTAAATACAAATTTAACCCCACCCCCTTTCCCCCCAAAAAACCTCGCGTTAACTTCTCCTATACGTCTTGTGCACCATCTTCACCAGCTGCTGTTTTTACCGTCCCCCTGCCTCACTGATGAGTCCTTTTCATAACGAGCCTGCAGGAGGAATATAAGCTCTGCATAATAATAGTTTGATCCGTTTGCGAGGTAGAGCACATTTTGGACAAAATGCACAAGATGGACTTTTTTTGGGGGGGGGGTGGTTGCTACCATGTTGCTATGTGGGCTGATAACAGAGCTGGATAGTCAACCTTGATATTTCCTCCGTGGGCATTTTTTAAAAACTATTTTCCCAATCATCAGCACTCTGCTGGGAAAAAAATCTTTGGGTGTGCTAAGAGGTGCAGTCTGCTCCACAAATTATGAAATCTTAGTTTAAAATAGGTACATAATGTATATTCACTGTAAAACCTGACAAATTGATTTAACTTAAAATAATCTTGGAAAAAAAACTTGAAAAAAGAAAGTAAATATAACTTTTAATCTTATATATGTTCACATTCTATTTAATTGTTAAGTTTACTTAAAATTCAGCTATATTTTCTTAATATTGAAGTTGTTGCAGCTTAAAAATGATACTTGAAATTACCTTGTTCTTTCTAAGTGTTTGCAACTTCAGTAAACCAAGTTGATCTGACTTAACTTGATCATCACAAAGAGGATTTTGCCAGTGATGAAGTCAGTAGATCTGAGTTCTGTTTTGTATCAAGAAAATACAAATATGACTTTGTTTTCTGAAATTGCTAAAACTCATTTTTAACTTGCTTCAACTTTACAAAATTAAGTAAATATGACTAGATTTTAAGTAAAGTTAACGATTAGATATAAAATAAATATAAATTAAGATTGTTATATGTGACATTTTTTTAAAGCAATCAACCTGTCAGATTTTAGTGTGTAGCTGCAAGATGATGCAAAGAGGTGCGGTCTACTCCACATATTTTTTAAATAAAGCGTGAAAAATAAATACACACTGTATACTATAATGATGTCATCCAAACAGTATTATAATCTTTATTATATTTTTTTTAAAATTGGAGGAAAAAAAATATTTTGAAGGAAACAGTCATCTCTCTATTAGAGGTGGGAATCACCAGAAGCCCCATGATACGATATTATCACAATATTTCAGCTACAATACAATATTATTGCGATTTTAAGCATTTAGGCGATAATGTATATTGAGATATATTGCGAATTATTACCTTTTTTTCAACTGTAAATTTTAGCAAAAATTGTCAATATATATTTGATCTAAGATAAAATTTTCTCTCTTCAGCCATTTTTATTTTCTGCAAGATGTATCCTGTGGACTAAAAAACAATTGATTTAATATGTTTAATTTGTATTTGCAACATTAACAAGTTTTATTATTTAAAAAAAATATGCTCGGGGTCCCTGTATTGATACTATTTTGCTATACTATGCTGTAATGTATTTCCCACCCCCACTGCAGCTTTCCATAGGCGTAGATTTCCGGGGGGGTGCAGGGGGCCCATAGCCCTCAATATTTAGAAGATTTGTCTCCAGTACTTAAAACATTAAAGTAGTTTGTTTTGACAAAATTAAAGACATTTACATGCAGAAAAAGCAAAAAATAGTGCGTTAAAAAATCACCAGAATGCAGAAAATTAAGCAAAAATTTTCTGGGGTGTTGGAGAGTATCCCCACCCACCCCCAACCCCCCGTTTCATATGTGCTCCCCCAAATGTGGAAACAGAACCCACATCCTCGCATCTTGTAATATTATTTAGCATTCATTTTTAATGATAAAACATTTGCAGGTTATTATGCAATATAACACTTCCTTATGGAGTCATAAGAGACATGTTTTTAAGCAGACTTCAACATCATACATGCTAAAAATTTAATTGTTAATGGTTTTTATTTCTCAATTTATCACTACTAAACTTAATAATAATACATCAGATATACATAGCACAGTCCTCAAAGATGCTTTATATGGAGTGAACTTATCAGGGTTATTTCCTTGTTTTAGTTGATTTGGTCAGTATAGTATGAAATCAGCCAAAAAATAATTTTGCTTTGAAATATCTTGTTTTCTTTGTCATTGTGCATGCATTGTGGATATCAGATTAACTGGAGATTCATTTTCAGTTCAGTTTTCTATATTATTAACTCTGGAAATCCATGACAGCGGATCGTTCTTTGTTATTTAAATCCCAGAGTGACCTGGCTACATGCTACCTCTCTGTGTTCAAAAACCAAATTAGTGTCAGGAAAAGAGCTTTCTGTAACTAAAAACGCTGCTAAAGTTTGGTTGTTCAGAGCAGGGAGTAACCGGGGAACAGACTTGTTGACACGGAGGCTGTAAGCCCTGTAAGCTCGTCCTCTCATAAACACCCGGCTCACGCCTGAGCCCAGACTAGCCCGGACATCTGCAACAGTCCCGCTGAATGATGCCGCGTAGCTGCGACATATCATAGTTTAAATGGCCTCATCATTTCAGCAAATCCAGCCAGTTTCCCTCTCTCTTTTTTGTCAAGTGACAGGACAGCTGATGGCAGAGAAGCTCCGCTACCTTTCAAGTTTCAACCAGGCGCCGTCACATGCGACCGCACAACCAAGAAGAAAAAAGTCTGTCAGCAGTGATGTCAAAAGCTTCAATTTTTACAGAGCAATTAGGGGTTTCATCACAGCGGAGTGATGTCAGGATTCATTACGGCTCAGCAACAGCTAATTGCTTCAAGGTTAAAGTAACAGATCTGACGGCATTATATTTTAAGTGACAGACTCAAATTCTGGTGGTGTTTCACAGAGCGCAGAGCTGACATTAAGGGAGTGTGCTCGGGAGGATGGGGGCTGAGAAGCAATTGAAATTACTGCACATTAGGACTGTGATTGGTTGGAGTTGCAGAAACTCTCTGAGGAACATGCATAGGGACGGCTGTTTGGGTCTACCTCTGTAAGGGGAAACAAAGGACAGTGTAACGTGCACTTTGCAAACATCCTTTCAAGTACTCCAGTCTTGGATTGTCTGTTGGCCCTCGTGAGTATAAAGTCAGGCTGCTTTTATTCACTGTTTGTACTTATACTCTACAAAAAAGTAATGCATCATAATTTATATATAGTCAACGTAATTGTGAGCAAAGAGGCTGCAATCATGTGACCTCCTTTTTTTTGTATGAAGGGAGCAAGAGCCACAAAGTCTGCGTAGTGAGGAGGTTGGAGTGGACGGATCGGTCAAACAAACATAGGACTTTGACCCAGTGGACCACCCTTTGTGTCCAGTGTCAGCCCTTTGAAATCTAAGCAAAAAGCTTGATTTCTTTCAAAAGCATTGAACAAAAGCAATGAGAAACTTAAAAATGAATGACACAAAAATTTGCAAAAATAATGCTAAAAGAAAATATCAAGTCAGTCTTTTACACCAGTGTACAGTAGAGGGGTGGCTGTGGTTCAGGTGGAAGAGCGGGTCGTCCTCTAATCGGAGGATTGGCAGTTCGATCCCGGCTCCTCCGGTCACATGTCCAAGTATTCTTGGGCAACATACTGAACCCCAAATTACTCCTGATATCTGATCCTTTGGTGTGTTTAGGTGTGTATGAATGGTTAAAAACTGTGTGGCTTGTGGCATCTCGTACAGCAGGACCATATTTTTTGGCTACTTGGGGGATATGGAAATATGTTGTGAATACTGCACAAACATACTACCTTTTCTTGATATGTCGATTTTGTGAGTGTGTGTGTGTGTGTAGTTGGTGTTTACAAATCCAGCAGACACGGAGCAAAACTAATTCAGAATTTTGTTATATGGCTATCTGACAAATGTAAGTCTAATATTCACTCTTATTTCAGCTCGGTTTTGGTCTCCTCCACTCCTGAGAAAGACATTAGGTGCTAAATGCTCCATTATGTTCCCCATTTTGATAAGATTTTGCGGTCAGTGCTCATTTGGTGACTTTTTTCCATGTTGTTGACTGCTGCTCCTCTTGTCCAGGATCCGCCTGCTATGCTTTTCATGTCATTTGCTGCTTTTAGCCACCAAACATGGGTGTTTTTAGCAACCTGTCGTTGTGTTTCCACTGAGGATAGAACCACAAACCACGGGGCGGCTGTGGCTCCGGATGTAGAGCGGGTCGTCTGATAATCAGAACATTGGCGGTTCGATCCCTGGTTTCTCCAGAACCACACGTCGCCCACAATTGCTCCTGATGGCTGATATGGTTACTGAGTATCAGCTGGTACTGTGTACATTATCTTCGGCTAGCAGTGAGCTAATGTGTGTGTGGATGGGTGAAAAGCGTAAAAGTGGTTTCTTTTAGTGGTCTGATGACTGGAAAGGAGCCATGCAAATGCATTTCCCATTCACAAATGTCTTGTTTTTGTATTTTTCCTTTACAAGAGGTCACCGTGTTTCCTGTTAGGATAATACTACAAGATTATTATTATTACATTACTATTATTATTATTTTGTTTCTTTTTTTAAAATATATTTTTACTTTTCTTAACAAGATATCAATGTGTGCTTACAAAAATGGATATTTAAAGCCAAAACACGATGTTTTCCTAACCATAATCAATTGGTTTTTGTGCCCAAACTTAACCATATCACCATTGTTCAGCATTGCTAAAGTTTAAATGTATCTGCTGCATAAAAACGTACAAATGTATCAAATCGCATGATACATGTACATACGAAAAATGTACGATGCCAATATTTATTCTCGCAATGTCGTTGTAAAAAATCGGGAGTATAAACCAAAACAGTGAAGTCACTGGTATGACATTCAAAATGCACAAAAGGAATAAACAATAAAACCTTGTAGAACTTCATCACTACAAGAGTCCCCGTTCACACACGAGTAATCATAATCGACCCATTGTTAACGTAACCATCGATTATAGCAGCTTTAAAACGTGGCAACAGTGAGCTGAAGCAGCAGAGAGCCGCGGCTTTTGTCTGGGCTAAGCTAGCACTCTTCTATTTAGACCTTTTCATAACTTAATGACCCAATTTAAGAGAGAAATCGAATGTATTTGAGCAAAATGAATTATAGATTGGTGCATCCATGCCAGAGAGCCGCTGGAGTCATTCTCTTCAAATGAGCAGTTGTTTACCCTTGGCTTTTTCTCCTCTTAAAGGAGAATACCTGATCCTTTGAACTGATTGTTTGTTTAACCGCTGCTGGGAATCAAGAATCCCCGAGGTCTGAGTAAGTGTTGATCTAAGGTTGGATTTGAAATAGCCTAATGAGGAACTCTTTGGATAATTAGTGATAGCTGGAATGCTTGTGGATAATTTGAGAGCTTCGCCACCCTGTACGAGCAAGACGACGGGGAGGAGGGCGGATGATGAAAGAACCGAAAGATCAGGGTTAATGAAAATTAGCATGTCAAGTTAGTCCCTACCTCTGTGTTTTTCTTTTTTCTAATCTTTTGTTCCTTCTTCAGATGCGATATTGTTGATGTAATGGAACAATTAGCGCTGTGGTTCATTGTAGGGAGAAGGTCCTGCTGCTGGAAATAACGCCGCGGTAATTAGAGTCAGGGAGGCGTCTAGTGTCGAGGTCCGGCAGGAAATGAGGAGGTGGCGGCGGGCCTATGGGGAGACAGAGGCTGTCCCCCGTCTGTGCCCACTCGGTAGTCAGTGAGAGACCACAAACAGGAGCTGTGCCCAGTCCAGACAATCATGCAAGTTTGGACTGGTCTGGACCAAACCGCCAGCAATTCTGCTTTTGGTAGTTTTCACGCTTGATCTGTCGTGTGTGTGTGTGTGTGTGTGTGTGTGTGTGTGTGTTAAGGCACATGACAGGTGTTAAGAAAGATGTTTTTTGTCTTTTACAGGATATAGATCATTTGCTGTTGTATAAGCAAACTATTTGGCATTGGACAATATGAAAATGTCATAATTGTTTATTTGGAATAAACAGAATAAATATTCACATACCTCATCCCTCCCATCCCACATCGCAAAATCTTTCTTTGTAAAAGATAAAACTTAGACAAACATGTATCAATTATAGATAAAAAATAAATTAATTTAAACAGATAAACAATAATAGTAGTAATAAATACTTTAAAACACTTTCAAGAAAAGTAATCACAACTTGCAGACAGACTCCCGCACTCTGTCTAACTGATGATTTTACTGCAACATTTCAGTACCTTGACCTTCACACAGCAGTTAGATCTGTATTTCAAATATGCCAAATAAAATAGAAGACCAAAATAAAATATTAGCTAGAAAAACAACACCAGAATGCCCACCGGACATGTTCAGTAAAGAAACCGAAGTATTTCATGTCATTAAAGGAGTACAAGGAACTAAATACTACTACTCAAATTTTATCCCCCTTTTGTTTAATTTTATGAAATAAAAACAAAAGTTAATTTTAAACACAATCAGGCAAAACAAGAAGTACTTAGAATAGCTACATTACTCGTTACCTTTTTAACAGGGTAACCAGTAATCTGTAACTTTCCCAGCGCCGGTTATATTCGTGATCAGGCCAAAATTACGGTGTGATGAAAGAGCTGCGGAGACAGTCTGCTGTGTTACATGATGAACTGTGTAAATAACATCGACTTCATGTTGTAATGATGAATAATATGTACAGAAGCAGCAGCAGAAATCTTGTCTAAACAGGACCAGAGCTGGATCTGATGTTACAACACGGCAAAGCGAGGGTGCCGTCGTTAACCTCATTTCCATCACATTGTTTGTTTTTGTTTTGGATCACAAGAATAAGCAGCGCGCGCTCGCTGGAGGTTGTGTTGTGGCACAGTTAATTACATTTTTTAAATTAAGGCTGTCTCCAGATCGGCTCGGTAAAGGCTGACACCGAGAGCAAAGTCGGGTGTGAAGGAAAGGACTGATACGAGTTTACAAGTACCTGCGACATGCAAGCACAGGCCTGCCGAGTGGTGAAATGTGATTAGGAGCTTGTGCTAAGCGTTGTCTGGCCCTCTCACCACTTCACTGCTGCGGGCTTCAGGCCATGCAAGTTGTTGATTGGCGCAGCGTTTCGAGAAATTTCACAACCATCACCTCCAGCTCGAGCTGGAACGACTTGCATTTCTAACACGTTGCATATGCAGACATATGTCTTTGTCTCATACGCATAAAGTGGTGAGAAACTTGGACATATGCGTGTGCATAAACAAATAGAATTGCTAAAAGTGTTGCTAAATGGATGAGGGATGATCGGATCACCAAGGGAGGCAGAATGGTGCGCTGAAACAATCGCTGTGTTTTTCACTGGCGGTTGGAAATGAACAGAGCTTTTGCAGGGACAAAACTGGTCTTTCTCTGCATTAACTATAGCTATGGGCTTTTTATAAGGTTATTTTCCCCGCAGCCACACAAAGCAGCTACCCCCCTGGTTGAAGCGATTTGCTGTTCACAATGCCTCAGCTTAACCAGCTAGGTCAGGTCAAGTTGACTCAGACAATAGGGACTTTAGTGTCTCACCCACGGCACAGAGTGTCGCAGAAACAAAGCAGCTCGCTGCAAGTGGAGCAAACATTTCATAAAGTCGCGGCCTCAGTCTATAAATGTCTCGTCTAATCTGCTAGTTCTCATCAAGCAGACCTTTCATCCAGATTCGGACTTTGTTTAAAAAAAAGAATCAATTTTTGGCAAAATATTGTACCACGTTCACTCCGTGTGCCAGATTTATTTTCTGATATTCAAGCACATTACTACAAAAAGTGTGTTTTCAAACCTTTTCAGTTTACCGCAATGTGTATACAAAAGAGTCAGGTCTTATTATAACGCTTTGCTATGACGATGCTTAAGTACAATACAGTAAAATATGGCTGCACAAGGATAATTCCACTTTTATTTGTGTCAACGGTTCATTAAATTCAGCTCTCCAAATGAATGACTCCAAGCAAAAAGGAATTAAAAAGAAACAAAAATAATTGTTTAGTTCATGTTCTAAAGGTACGGATAATTTTCTCTTTTTTTAAAAAATAATCTTCTTAAAATTGTGATAATTATGTCAAACATAGCGCCCAGTCTTACAATGAAGAACATCCAAGTGAGGAGAATAAGAGCAGAAACACCTCAGCTGGCCACTGACGTCGTTAGATGTTGATAATTGGTTGAATTTAGGTTTGTGACATCAGGTGGCCAAAATGAAGTTGGTATTTTGTTGGTTTTAAGTTGTGTTGTTACGTACCAATCCATCGTCTTCCAGACATCTCACGCCAACGTCATGTTGACGTAGAATAAAGACATTTAGTCGTAAAATTTGGAGAACAAAACCCGACGTCATAATGTTAACGGCCACACAATGTGTAGCCCAGCCATCATAAGACATTTTAATTTTTTTTAAAAATTACGTCTTTCCAACATGAATGTTGAACATTTTGCCGACGCCACATTGACATCCGGAGCCAGGTGACATTTGGTCGTTATTTAGGAATTAATAAGCAACAGTTCTCATGAGCTGTTTTTCATGAGTACGGATGTTTGCTCGCTTCTTGAATATGATATTTAGTTTTTCTTAGTCCTCTATGATAGTAAAGAGTAGACTAAACTAAAAGCCAGAGATTGTGTCCTCAAATGTCCACAACCTGTGATAATCACAAAACATAACCTTTCACTTTTAATAGCTAATAATTTAGCTGGGATCAGAGATTTTATTCAGAAAACTAAAAAAAAATAAATCAATTATCTAATCAGCTGGTAATTAATCGAATGGTTGACGACTTACTGATTAGTCGTTGCATCTTTGGGTTTAGGACTCTGGTTTGCAGAAAACAAGACATCTGAATATGTCAGCCTGGACTTTAGGAAACTGCGATGGGCTTTTCTCACTATTTTCTGTCATTTCAAAAACCAAAATGTGAATCAATAAATCAAGAAACCTCTCGGCAGATGAATCAATAATGAAAATAAAAATGTAAGGAGGCAGAAATCCTGTTTTCATTGTGTGACCTTTAAGGTTTTTTCAGCACATGTAGACAATGTAATATCGTTCGAGGTTGGCGCTCACTGTCACTGATATCCTCCTCTGAAACGACTCGGGGAGAGGCCCAATTATAACAGAACATATGTGCGATAATAGGGAGATAATTGCGTGGCGTTCACCACAGCCATTTGAAGACCCAGCAGCTAACTCTCCACTCAGCTGCAGTATGAAAAATGCATTTGAGCTCGCTCATCCTCGCCCACAAACACTGCACAGCCAGCCTCCAGTTATCATTACAATATACAGTAGCTGTGATATCAGGTGTATATGAAATCTAAACTAAAAACACTCAGGTATTGCTACCACGCCTGAACGCAGGCACTCAAAGAAAAGCTCCCTGAATATATCACAGAGGCTGCATACGTTGTCCATGCTTTATGGATGTGCACATCAGCACCTACGGGAATTCATATACAAAGGTCTCTCAGCGGCGTGCACAATGGCTGCATATAGCGGGAGATGAACATCTGATTTGTCACATTTGAAACGCTAATGTTTAAACCAAAAGGAAGAGCACACAGTAATGTGTTCATTCATCTGCATAAACACCACCTGTCCCGGGCACAGACAACTCCTCAAGCAGCGAAAGTTTAGTGGCAGCCTGCGCGCGAGCCAATCAGTGGGGGCCCAGCTGTGGTTTCACGAACCCGTAGCGTTTTCAAGTGTCAGAAAGCGCTCTGAGTACTGTTGGTGGTGCTAGAGAGAGAATACTTTCATTTCATGTCATCCGCCAGCGAGACGAATAGGCGACACGATAACAAAAAGAAAACAGGGTGTGCTATCACGATTGACATCCAAAGGTAATTTATGCTGGCCCTTTATTTACTCACGCAGCCTCCGTATACACACTGAGAGTTGTTCTTGAAGGCTAATTTGGAGCATATTTGGCATATTGCAGGCCCTCTCTCCTTAAGAATTTCCATCATTTGTCTCAGGCATGAGCAATGTGTTATCAAAATCCAGAACAGCATTGATCACCTCGCCTTTTTTTTTTTTTTATGGTTATCATCCCTGGAACAGCTCCTTAGTGCCAAAGCTTTTGTTTGTTTTTTTCCTTCCTGTTGTTTTTTTCTACACTGATACTAGAACAATACTGTCACTTTCTGTCTTGACTTCTTTCCAAAAGTGGAATATGGCATGTTCCTCACATCGTATCTGTAATGAAAAGGAAAGCTTGCCTCACATGACACCTCTTCAGCTGCATGGGAGGGACAAAGCTTGTAGTTTGTTTTGATGGTTAAAGAGGGGATGGCATCTGGCATCGTAATTATTTGAATAAATTACCGCCGAGCAGTGATAAATGAAACCGAAGTGCTGTCAGATCTTGATCAGATGTTTTTTTTTTTTTTTTTTTTAAGTGCAGTTCTTTTAGAAATACAACAATTCTCCGAAGACTATTTTTTAATTATGTGTCATCTGCTCCCTTTGACTGCACTATTTTATTTTTTTTCTTATTTGATAAATGCAATTGCTTTTGATAAATGCAATTCAGCGAGCGGAAATCTTTTCCTTTGACTCCGGGTTATTTTTTTTCCTCTATTTTCCACAGTCGTAGTTTACGTAATGGTCACTTCTTTCAAGTAGTCCACTTTCAAGAGAAGCTTTTAAAGGTAGAATTGTGGGTAAGTCGACTGTCACCACCAAAATCATATGACTGATCCGCAAGGAAGAAAGGGCCAATTAGAGATCATTTGGCAAAGAAGCTTTCGATTGCTTTCAGTCTCGTCTTATTTGGTCTTTTGTTGACCTCTGCTGAGAGCAAAGGCGGATTCTCTGACAACCAGGAGAGGGGCCGCCGCCATGCTGCTCTTTCATCTCGCATTGTGAGAGCACAAGTGCCTGTGTCCGCCAACCACTTTAATCAACTTAATGCAACCGATGCTGCCTGTTGTTATGAGCCTCTGGTCAGTTTCAAAGAGGCCCGCAGATGCACGGCGCTGTGGAGGCTTTTCCGCGGACCTCTGTGGCCAACAAGTGCGATGTGGGTGAGAGGTGGAGGCGCGGGGTAGATGGGGGGTCACGGGATGTGCAGACAACACTCAGACAACCTGTCTGCAAGGGCATGCTGGTCCCTCTCTCCTTTCCTTCCATATCCACGTCTTTACAAGGGCTACACAGCACATCTGATGTGATATGCGGGTGATGGACCTTTGTTTAGTTCAAAGGTGCATAGCTCTTTATTCCTAAGTCCCTTTGTGGATCTTCGGGCCTTGAAATATGTATAACTGTCCTTTTTTTATTCCAGCCATCTGAGGGGGAAATCAAAGGCAGAAGTTTCTTGCCGAATCGGTTTGAAATGGAGTGTCCATACAGTGTCATCATTTCTTAACCTGCTGCCGAGCACAGCGCCCCTCGTGACCTCCAAAACAGGAACATCCAGCATAGCCTTAGCCTCTGTTTGAATGCGATATCCAACACTTCCTCATCTGAAGTCGACACATGTTGCCTCTTTGCAGTGGACCTCTGCGTCTACATGTTACACTCAAGATGTCCTTCTGTGTTTGCTATTCACGTTTTGGGATGCCTGATGAATACAAGCACATTGTAGGACGACGCTGCATGTGGTTATGTTTGGGTAAAAACAGCACACGGCGTCAACAAGCGCACATGCTGCCATGTATGGTTAGGATTCAGCAAAAGAGGCACATGGGAGAAAAAATCATCAATTTCAGACAGAAAGCAAACCTTTGCAATTTCTTTTTCAAATACATTGCTTCACTGTCTCGCCTTTGTGGCTAAGAATCTGTAAAACCAGAAAGAAATCAATGAAGGTTTAGACATGACAGGAGTAATTGACAGGTGATCCAGCTGTCTGTAAGAAGAAACCATCTGACTTAATAATATTATGAGAGTCCACGTAAAACCATCAGTGTGGGAGAAAAAACAGATGACAGACAATAGGAACGGTCTGATAATACCTGCGTCTATTGTCTGCTGTATACAGGAAATTTAATTGAGTAGTGCAGAAGCCTCACAAAAGGACAGAGAGAGACACACAGGCCTCGGAGGCATGACATTGTTTTTGACTTGGCAAAGTGCTGAGCTCAACAGCAGACCACTAACAAGGAGACAATCACCCCTGAAGGAAGGATGCATACACAGAATGGCAGGAGGACTCTTCTTTAAAGGGAAAGTGGTGAGCACTCGCTCTCCTGTGGTTACTCCCTCAGTCATAACAAAGGTCCACCGGACGGACGGTGATTTTCATACTCTTCATTTTCTATTTGCACTGCGCTTCAACATTAAGATTTCTCTTGAATATCAATAATTTAGCTTTTGCTTGGAGTTCATTTTCAAAGCACTCAGTCAGATGAAGAAAAAAAGACTGTATCAACTTGCTTTTATCTAACACTGAGAACAAACCAATCTGAGGCATTGATGTTATTTCTCTGCTTTGTTGTCTGAATTGGAGCGTTGATCCCCGAGACACAGTGGAGGTTTTGTTTTTATCTTTGGATTAAGGAAGCATAGGTCTTTTTTAGATTGGGGAGCGCTCTCGCAGGGGTCAAATAACAGATTAATAGGTCCAGTAATGAGCTCCCTGGAGTGTCCAAGTCTCTCTGACTTCCCCAACCTCCATTATGTCCTTTTATGATGGATGATGGCAAACATCATTCACACATCTCAGAGAAAAATGACTGGGATGCCATTTGTGTGAAGGAGAAACATCAGCTGTGGTGATGCATTGTTCTGGTCTGATGTTCTCTTTTGTATCTTTGTTTGTCATCTGTACTAAACTGTCACCGCTGTCTCCTTTTGTTTGGTCTCCTCGCTGCAAACGGGGATGTTAACACGCCGCTCTGGGCTTCTTGAAGGTGCTTAAAGGAACTTTTTGATCTGGCGGATTCGTCCGCTTTGATGCGATCGCGTCATTGATGCGACGACCACACGCTTGAAAATATGAATGACGAGACACCGAGGCTGCCCATTCCTTCCTCACAATGAGCCACTTCCTGCCAAATCAGCACAAATCAGTCCTAGGTGGTTCCCAACCGGTGGGTCCCGAGTCGACTCTAAATGGACGGCAAGTGACGTGTAAACGCACAGAGCTTTTATTTTACAATTTGTTTTATTTCTCTGCGTTCTGAGCAAACGTATTCACAATTTGTGACATAATTTACATTTAAGGAGACAACATGTTCACATCCCACCTGGTCACATGGAGCGGCTCTATCAGTGACCTACGTCTACGTATGACATTTTAGGTTTTATTATGCATCAGCTGTTTACGCTGCCGGTAGATCTGGGTGATAAAACTACAATGATGTCAACTGCAATATAACTTTTCCTCGATTGAAATATGAGATGTAGTTGAATGTTGATCGAACGCATTTCAGTCATGTCCGCGCCGCTCTCATTCTCTGCCGGTGTCTCTGCCGGTGTCCACTCCGCTTTCATTCTACGCCGTTGTCTCCACCAGGGTCCGCTTCGCTCTCATTGTCCGACAGGTGATTCCAATCTCTTCTAGAGCTCCAAAATATCTCGATCCGGCCCTGATCCTGTCATTTATCAGCGTGCTCGCTGCTTACAGTAACCGCTGAACACCAGTGTAGGCGGCCGCCGTCTCCGCCCTCCCTCCTTCTGCTCCCTGTTTTTGTGACGGGGACATGATGAGAGGACATGATGAGAGGACATGATGAGAGGACATGATGAGAGGACACGCTGGACGCGGTTTGAGTTCAGGTGTAGTGAGTTTCCAGCTCGGTTATGCTGAAAGAATAAACTGATATCTGATGTTTGATTCCTTCAACAACAAGAAGAACAAACATGTAAATCTGCAGAGGAAGCTGAAAATTATCGGTTTATCCGTATCGGTTGAAATAACCGTTATCGTGCATTGCTGGTTATGATATCTTCATATCTCACTTAGGAGTCAAAGGGAACCTTTAAGATTGACAGAAATAGTGATTTGATGTATATCGTGATATATATCGATATCGACTGATATGCAAAAAATTATTGTGATAAGACTTTTTTCCATATTGGACACTGTAACGACGGATGTCGTAATCTGGGACGTGCAAATTTGGGTGTATGATTGAAAAGTCCATGTGCTGCTTTCAGATGCCTTTCATAAGTATTTAAATCTTTAAACCCTGAGAAAATTGGTGCCATTTATTTTCTAAAACAAGAGAAAAGGCAATAAGCAACTTGGTTAAAAATGTTCCTCAAGACATTTCTAAATTCAGAAAATTATTTTGATTTAGATAGGGAATAATGTGTAGGAAAAAAATAAAAAAGCAAAGGAAAAACTATATTTATAATGATTTTAATTACATTTAAATTTTTGCAAAAAAATTATTATAATTCTAAGCACTTTTTCCTGGTGATCTTTTTTTTTAACTTTCTTTTTTCCTTCTTTTAAAAATTAATTTTCAGGTAATTTTTTTGTACTTTTTACAATTTTTCTGCTAATTTTTGCCTAACGCTCAGGAATCAACCCACTTTGCTTGGGTTTCAAAGGGTTAATATTAAAGAAGTATAGATTGTTTTCATGGCAAAATAACAATTGTATTAATAATGATAGTAGTCGATAGTAGCGGCCGATTTTAGCCAATCAAAATACTCAATACGGTTCAGGAAAGATGGTGGTTTCAGTGAACAAAAAGACATTAATTTAAACTCTGGACTCCTGCATGAAAACTAGACTGGCTCCGCTCCAGTGCAACGCTGGAAATAAATTGCGAGGTGTGCAAGCGTCCAATTTGGAAATAATTCGTAGGGAATCTGAGCGGTGTGATCACTCCAGTGCTGTGCTTCTGCTCACCTATTATAAGGCTGAGTCGTTCAATCTGGCCATAACCAGATGTATAAATTGGAAGAAAAAAATTCACAGTCAAATTCTACATTAAACTGAATTAGGAAATGTTATTTTTGTGTTCTAGTATGCTGAGATATCGTTCATTAAGTCCTCTGGAAATGTTGCAGGAAAACCAGAGTTTCACACCTACGAGCTAAATCCCAATTTATGGTCAGGCCTCCCTCATTGCAAAATCTTTGATAAGCAGCGGGGAACGTTAAAAATCCTTAACAGTGTCGGCCCTGTCATCCCGTGGCTGGTTAAGAAGTGTCGGGAGCGGAGCATAATCAGCTGCCGCGGTGGCTCCCCTGGTCGGATATCTCTGTCCACCATCATTAACTGACCTTACACGTGTAGCGAGTAACCGCGGGGGGAGGACAGACAGTACGGCAGTCACAGGAGACACGTCTCAGGAGGTGATTACTTTATGCTACACCATGGAGCGATGCTAATGACCTCTGTGCTCTTGCATTAATGGCCTTTGCTGTCACATTATCATGTGGCAGAGGTGTATGAAGAGGTCCTCACCTCTCTGAGACAGTTTAATCAGAAAAAGCTCGACTAATACTCGGGACGAGGGCAGATAATTAGGGCGTGCGGAGATGAGCAACTTTTGATGGTGTCTCCGGACGAAAAAGTTGTCAGTCGAGGTCTTTGTATGTGATATTGTTGGTTTCACAGATTCGGTTTATTATTCCGTATGATTTGATACTGTACACGTGTAAAAAGCAGTTTTATATGAAGGGATAATTTCCCTTCGCAGTTGAAAAGATCAATGTCAGTCTCATGTTGAGTCGGGGACCGTGCAGAGCTGCAGTCAGGGCATGTTTTTTTTTTTTTTTTTTTTCTAGTCCCTGTTAGAAATTGTTGGCAACATAAGTCCCTGCAAACCACAGATACGTTATATTTGTACCTTTTTATACCAACACAAAAGTATATTTCTTTGTGTATTCTTATGCACTCTTTGAAGCACTTTGTAAATTTGTTTAAGTGCCACACAAATAAAGTTTTTATTATATTTATAACACGGTCTAAACTCGTCACATGGTGCCGCTCCCCCAGCTACCAGGGAACGTTTCCACAACATTGGCTAACGTTACTTACAAGTTTGTATAATGTTTAAAAGAAAACATTTTAATCTAATGTTCAAAGAACGTTTTAAGGATGTTTCTCATTTCATGTAATGTTCCTGTGAGGTTAAATGCTGAGTTAGACGTGATGTTATAACTGCGACATTGTGAGGATGTTTTGGTGATGTTGAGAGGTGACAGATGATTGAACATTCCCACAGTGTTACATGAGAACAAAGGAAGAACATGTTATTGAGGACTCAGATTACAGAACATTTTTTTATGAAAGTGTAATGTAGTGAGATGTGTTATTTATAGAGAATTTTAACAAAACTTTAAGAAGAACATTCTGGTAACTAAAGGAAAACTCTCCACTGAAAACGTTACTAAAATATTGCATTGCACCTTCCTCAGATGTTTTTAGAAACCAAAATTGCGTCAGCTGTTCTGTTATATATAAATGCACGTGGTGGGATGACCGTCGTCACGGTGATAAGGGTTAGGCAACAGGGCCAGCAGCGTTATTATTTGACGCTGTCCTTCAGCGTTTCATACACGCTTGACCAGTTGCATCTGCCTGCGTTCTCAAGTGGCGCCGCCCGTGTGTGTTGCATGTGGACTCGCCCGGTGCCGTCCAGTTGTCCGCCGGTGTATAATAACAACGAAGCGCGTTCTGTCTGAGCGCGGTCTCATCTGACGCCGTCCAGCTGCGTTCCAGTTGGACACAAGGTGGCTTTTGGTGTTCGTATCCCGAAAGCACTGACAGAACTTACTTTTTATGCCTTTTTTGGCTTATTTTCTATTTAAAGTGAAACGGATGTTACATCGAAAACATTGTGTGCTGTGCAAAAAAGAAAACTCTTCCAGAAATGACAGTGCCTCAGTGGAGAGAAGTCTGTCATTCCAAATTCAGCAACACTTTCTGTTATAGAGAGCTAAAGATTGATGTTTCTTTGGAGCAAATTTCAGAGTGAAAAGAGCTGATTGACTTAACTTTTTTTTTTCATGCATTGAACCTCAGCTAGAGTGAATGCAAATCAAGGTAGGAGTATTAATGGACATCTCTCTCACTGTATGAGACGGGGACTTAACGTCAGGCTAAATTGTTTGTCTTGTGCTCTGGGTTGATCTCTTCATTATATGGCTCTGGGAGGATTACTCCAGGATTTGGATGATTCCTCTGACTCATAATGTGAAAACAACACTGAGGTGTATATTGAAGAGGGGAGATGAAACGAGGAGACGAGACGAGATATTAAATCACTTTTTAAAGTCACATACACCTGTTATCTAAATTTCTCAGATTTTAAGACATTTTTAGGATTTTGGGATGTTCTAGCATTTTATGACATTTGTTGGATTTTAGGACATTCTTGGGGTTTGAGGACCTTTCAAGGGCTAAAGGACATTCTTGGATTTCAGGACATTTCTAAGATTTAGGACATTTGTAGGATTTAGGATGCTTCTCAAACTTCTAGGAGTTAAGGATTTTTTTTAAATTTAAGGACATTTCTTGGATTTTAGAACATTCCTAAGATTTACGACATTTCTAGGATTTAGGATGTTTCTCAAAGTTTTTTAGGATTTTAGGATATTTCTAAAATTTTAGGATGTGTTTTGGAATTTAAGACATTTTCAGGATTATAGGTTGTTTCTAGGATTTTAGGACATTGGGGTCTAAGGACCTCTGTGGCACTTTTTTTGATAAACAAGCTCTATTTTGCTGCTCTTCATGCACTCTGGCACCGTATGGATACTAAAAGTAGAAAACAGTTCCCAATGTGAATCGTTTTATTTTTATTGTGTATTAGAAGATGGTTTGGCCGTACTGGGCACCCTACTTGGGGCCAAATTTGGCCTGCAGGCCGTGAGTGGAGCGATTTAACCCTTTTATCTCTCTGACCGCAAAACATCTCTGCTCTCATTCCGTCTACGTTGCACATTATTTTCTCTGTTGCGGCTCACTTCTCTTGTGTCAAGTGGGGCCGTAACTCGTGTGTTTGGGCTGCCCAGCCAGTACTGATGTCAACACACTTGTGTCCCCTCTGTGCAGAACCGGCCCCGAAGGCAAATGTGCTCATTCACAAGGTCGAGTGGACAAGGCTCTTTGGCTGTAATGTACACAAAATATGAGAAACTATCACGCCATATTTGCTGCTTCTTGAACTATTTTAGCCACACGACTTTTCAAACTCGCAATTTTAGAATATGTTTTGTCTTATTTTCCCGACGTTATTCATGTGCTAAAACGGGCTAAAAGCTCAGTGAATCCTTCGTTTTTACTTGAACAGCCAAACATAGCCGCTCGGTCTCCTCTCCTCTATAGCAGACAGCAGATGTTAAATGGCTGCCGTGTGATTCCTGCATCTTCAGCAGACCCAGGCCTGAAGGAAAAGTGTCGTCTTTGAATTCACTGCAGAGACACAGAGCTCTGGCCCCTTTCTCCTCTCAACTTCCCCCTTGAAGTTTTTTTCTTGTAGCTGAAAAGAGAGCAGGATTGTGCTTAAAAAAAAAAAAAAAAAAACGAGGGGGTTTTTAATCTGGGGAATGAGTGCTTTGCCATGCAGCCCAGCTCTAGAGAGAGTGCCAAGCAGGGCCGGGCAGTGTATTAATATTTAAATTCCAGTCCAGATAATCAATAGAAGGGGGTACTTCTGTGCGCTGTTACCCTCAGATGGGAAACGATAATAGGGAGAAAACCTGCTGATTAGCCTCCTTAGAAGCTCTCTTCTCTGTGTAGTGCTCAATACTTTAGGAGTGATTATAACCTATTGAGGCAGAAAACCTGATCGAATATAACCTCTTTTGAATTCCTTGTTCCCTCAATAGTGTGTCAAAAAGAGCATTCAGCGCTTCGTGTTACAAAATCACCGCCTTTTCTAACTTATTCTCATTTCTTCTTTGCATATGGTGCGCACGAAAAAATTCCAGGCGGCCTTTATGTCGTAACATAATGCTTTAATATGGGTGCCACTGCCATAACAGGCACCAATAGGGAACTTATATTTTATTCTTCTTTTCAGTGTACATAAAAAATCCCAGCTTAGTCCTTTTTGTCTTTTGAATGCTTTGAACTCCTTTCAGCCTTTAGGGGGACTTTTTGTGCTGTGGACTGTGGTGTGCATTCACTGTAAAGGCACTCAATACCGCAATAAGACCACAAGCAAAACTGAGTGTCTTAAGCGGGACCACACATCTAAGGCATTTGCATAATTTAAGGAGGGGAGAGAGACAGAGAGAGAGAAAAAAAGAAAAGGCAAAAAACCAACCCTCTTCATTTAAGATGAGAATCGAGGCAACGCATACCTCTCTCGACCTATCGGGTTACTGCGTGTTTTGGTCAAAATGGCCCAACAACAGCAAAATCTTAGAGTTTAAGCCTCTCGGGGCGAGATTCGCCTTTTTGTGGAGTTAAGGTTCGAGCCACTTTACCATCTCCTCATAACACGGTGTGTCTGAAAATCTGAATGTTTAAGAGAGGTCGGGATTTTTTTTTTTTTTTTTTTTTGGCCATTGTCCTCACTTAGTTTAAGCATCAGAGATAAAGAAAAGGAGGTGGGAGGGAGGAGGAGAGGGGGGTGCCGATGCTTTTCCTGAGGATAATATCTCGTTTGAAGGGCCAACAGAAAGAAAAGCAGAAGGAGTTGAAGTAGTGCTGGTGAGGATCTTGAAAGAGAGCAAGGCCAAAGCTGAACTGCTCAGTTCATTTTCCACCTCACTGGCCGTCGTAATCCATCTCGGCCAGCTGCTAACAAGATTGAGTCTGAAGTTTACCCCCACAATGAGATAATCAGATTAAGATGCACAAAGATCAAATAATGACCCGGCTTTAGGGCAAGTTCAGCAGGCCCTTGATTGCGATGTGTGGTCCTTCAGATATATTAAAGAATTCAAATTGTCTCGCCATAACACGTATGAAACGATCTGAGAAATATGTCTGAATGGCGTAGAGACGGACTACGATGCTTATTTCCTGCTTAAATGTTTCGTTTTCGGACAGTTGGTTTTGTGGAAAGCTTAAATCGTCACCAACTTTTCCGTCTTTGGTTGAAAGATAAAACTGTAATTGAAAAGCAGATTTTTTTCTGGATTTAGTAGAAATGAACTGCGACGCTTATTCCACGTTTCATTTTTGAACAGTTGGTTTTGTGGAAAACTTTATTTACATCCTCACCAACTTTTCCATCTTTGCTTTGAAGATAAAACTGTAAAAAAAAAAACCCACAAACTTTCAGCAATTTAAAAGCCTTTAGGTTTTCAAAGTCATATATGATTGAGAAGTTTTGTCTGATGACGTAGGAATGGACTATGATGCCTGTTTCACACTTAAATTTGTTTCATTTTTGGACAGTTGGTTTTTATTCAAATCGTCACGAACTTTTCCAACTATTGGAAGACAAAACTGAATAAAAACTCAACAATCACAAACTACGATTTAGATTTTCAAAGTAATGTATGATTGAGATGTTTTCTCTGAATGGACTATAGATGGACTACGACTCGAATTTTCTGCCAAACTTTGGTGGAAAGCATCAATAACTTCCAACTTGGCTTCAAAGATAAAACTAAATTTTAAAAAATCAGCAAATTAAAAGGCTTTTTAAGTTTTCAAACTGATTTTTGTCCCGAGTATGATGCTCATTTCCATTGTTGGACAGTTGGTTTTGTGGAAAGCTTTTAATAGATCATCACCAACTTTTCTATTTTTGCTGGGAAGAGAAAGTTGTAAAAAGAAAAGAAATTCAGCAATTTAAAAACTATTTTTGTTTTAAAGTGATGTATGACTGAGAGGTTTTGTCTGAATGGACCTCAATGCTTATTTCATGCTTAAGATTTTCATTTTTGGACAGTTTTGTGGAAACCTTTTTTTAAATCATTATCAACTTTTCCATTTTTTCTAGAAAGATTAAGGTGTGGAAAAAAGAAAACGAATTTTGCAATTTAAAAGACTGTTTATGCTCTAAAGTGATGTATGACAGAGAAGTTTTGGCTGAATGGACGACAGATGGACCTCAGTACTTATTTCATGCTTAAAATGTTCATTTTTGCAAAGCTAGTTTTCATTACCAGCTTTTCCATTTTTGCTGGGATGTTAAAGGTGTGGAAAAAAGAAAACAAATGCACATATTCAAAAGATTATTTATGTTTTAAAGTGATGTATGATTGAGAAGTTTTCCCCCCAGACTTGTCCTCCCCTGCATACTGCTTTGCTTTAATAGAGTGACGGGATTATTCAGAAAGGCACACAAATGTGATTGTCTCACAGCAGATGGTGCGCACTGCTTCACCTTTGAGAGAAGTTAATTAAGCCCGCCATATTGTCCCATCCAGGGGAAAAAATGGAGATGAATATTGAGGAATCGAACCCTGTGTCTTCCCCGGTCTTCAGCGTCGGGGACAGAGGAGGCCATTGACGCAGAGTTATGTACAGAGTTCAATTAATTCACATCCACTTTCCAGCTCTCTCTTCCCACGTTTCCACAGACTGACAGAAACCCTCGCTAAACGCGCCACGACGGCTGCCAAATTCTCAAACGACCTCCGCTGTGTGTTATCAAACGGGTCAGTGGGAGGGACCTCTCCTGACTCCCCTACGCTCTCGCCATCAACAAATTCCATGACCTCCAAAGAAATCCAGTTTTCACGCTCATGTCATTGTAGTTTTATTTTAGCGATGGTTGGAATTTAAGTCAGAAAACTTAACCTCAGTATTAAGTGTTTTCAGCTTTTCATAGTTAACCCGTCAAACGCCAGCCGACTTAATCGGCTACAGTTTGTATTCCACAAAACATCAAAGCCCTGCGAGTTTTAGAAAAAAGGTTTTTCTGTTTAAAAAAAGGGAAAAAAACAGGAGATTATTAAACCGAGTGAAGTCAGAATAACAAAATAGTGTTCAAAGTGCCCAACATGGAGGGGGAAACCTGCTGAGTGCAATATAAAAGTAGGGGTTAAGCTCATTGTAAACTCCCTCCGCTCCGTTCCAAAGGTAGATGTTACATATGATTAGAGGAACTCTGCTGTGGCGGTCACGGCAAGCTACTTCCGTTCCAGTTGAGCATTGCTAATTTTTTAAACCCTCGACCACATGTGTGGCACTACTGTGTGGCTCCTTTTCTCCTCTCTTTTTGATCTGTTTTCATGTGGGGGGGTGACTGCAATTTTATGGTAAAATGCCTCCTTGAGCCAAAACCTCTAATGTTTAATCATGCTTAGTGTGTCTCAAAGAATGTGATAAACCAACTCTGACTGTAATTAAAGTGTATAGTTTGATATGATACGCAGATTGTCTTCTATAGATGTATTTAAAAGCAGATTCAAGCCAAAGAGTTCGTTTTTTGACAAATCTCCATGAATTTTTATTTAAATAACAAGAATGATTATTGACAGTGTATCTGAATGTTTGATCTATTTTATGATTTGTTACTGACTAACAATGAATACAATGTCAATAGTATTTATATAAATGAAATAATTTCATCAGTTACTTGTTAATGTTATTTATCAGTGTTAAGCTGCTCTAATATATCTCTCTATTGACATTTTGACAATAAAAAAACGTAGCAACTCGCAAGTTAAAAGATTGTGAAGATATTGGAACAGATTCGTACAACCTTTCGGAGAGAGGGATCCTTAACTTTTGCAAAATTAAAGCAGCCAGGGGCCACTTAATAAGCAAATATTACTAATACCCCCTTTCCACCAAAATTAGAGCATGTACAACTTTAAACATAGGAAACTTTTTGTGAATCTGTTTTATTTAGCTGCTGTGTCAGGTTCAACGTCACAGCTGGCCTGAAAACATGTTAGTAAACAGTAGAAAGCAGCATGGAGGCCAGTGAAAATTTTACAGTGGTCACTTTTGTCTTATATCTGTTATGTATTGAGGCTTTCTTTCAAATTCAGTGAAGACTGATTTGGAACGATGTTTGAGTGCTGCTTGGGCGGAGACGGGCGGTATTTCGTTGTAGCGCATCACTGCATCTTGCCAGTGAAAGGTCAAAGGTGTGTTCACCTGTGTGCTGTGTTTCACTGTTCTCTGTTCAATTACTTAAGTAAGATTTTGAGCACAGGACTTTTACTTGTAACAGAGTATTTTTACACTGTAGTATTTCTACTCCGACCTAAAGGAAACGTGTGTAAGATTTCACCTGGTTAGAATTCCTCCAGTGTTTTATGTTTTTTTAGCTGGAGTTGAATTATTCCCAGATTTCTCTTTATCTCCAAAACAAATGGACCCGGTTCAATAAATTGCTTAACAACAAATAATGCCGTTTATATAAAAACAAAAAAAAACCCAGTGTTTTTTCAACACTTTCATCAGAAAGGGGCCTCTAATGGCGAATGTCCCTACCAGTGTTTGGTTTGTCTGTTGGTCACTGTAGAAATATGGCGGTGCAACATAGTGATCTTTGAGACGAGGACCAGCTCCCTATTGGGTTAATATACACATAGGGAGCTGGTCCTCGTATATTTGGCACGGCCTTACCTGCTTTTCATTCTTAAGATTTTGCATGTATTCATGCATACGGCATACGTTTTTAACAAGACTGTGCATTTTTGTTTAATTTTGGAATTTCCAGCTCAGCTCCTACAATAAGTCTAAAATACACTGTGGAAAAAAATGTCACAACTATTAAGGTCAAAAAATGCTCCATTGAAACCCATTCAAACTGCAGTTTTTGGTCCCACAGCCATCAAAGCAGAAAAACATACATTGTATTATTTCTGGGTGTTATTCTGGTCTTTTGAATTTTTGCAATTTTCCACCTGAAGACTTCATTTTTCTTTTTTTTTTTTTTCCTTTTTTTTAAAAACTATATTTGGCATATGGAGAAAATACATGCTTTTTCCACTAGGTGCACTGTTACAGTCAATGTTGCTGCAAATCACTTTATTTCATCTAAAAAAACGTAGTGGCATCATGACGAAATCCCAGCATTTAAAGAGTTAAAATTCCGAAAACTAATGAATATTTGATATGTATGATCAGGACTGATGGTAGTCAAAGAAAAAATAACTCAATTAAAGTAGAAAATAATATAAATGTATAATATTTTTAAAGCTTGATTATCGCATTCTGTGTGCAGAGCGATACGAGAGTGTGTAACATTAAAACGCACCGAAGGTTAACGGCTCATTCTGAGGTAACGAAAACACGACAGTTATTGTTTTTAGCTGATTATACACCAAAAAAGCATATTTATTATATTATTTTTCATTACTGCGTATATATCCCTCTAAATCCTACACACTGGACCTTTAAATTAGAGAGCTGAATACTTCTCCCACCAATAACTTAACGGTGTGTGTTGGCTTTTAGCCACGGGTGGTCGCCAATTAATGGCTGTATTGACAAGAGTATGTGAAATTGCTATATTAGTTAATTACCACTGTAAGAGTCAGACGGGAGAAATTTTTAAATTTTCATTTAAATCGTATTAAACTACATCATCACACAACCTTAAATAGCATCTAAATTTCTTGTCATTGTTACCTGTGTGCTTATAGAAAAGATATACACAGTTAAAACGTGTCATTAAAAGATATAATGTAAGTCATATTAAACAAAATAGGTAGCAAGACTTGAAAGAAACAAGATTATCTCTGGGTGATTTACAACAGAAGTAAAATCACGCGCGCTCTCAGCAGTGACCAACTCTGTGAGTGTACCTCTGCTCGGGCTAACACTCATTAAAAACAGGGATGATGCTGCAGGGGCCATCGGCCAATTACAAGGTTGGGGATTATGCAGCTCTGTCACTTTTAAATTGACAACACAAGTTACGCAGATCTATAATTATACTTCTCTTATCTGCTGTTACATATAATGATGGAGGAAACTTGAAGGCTTCTCCGGGTTAGTTTTAATGAGTCCCCTTTCTTTAAAGACCACAAAATGCCACCAATTTAAGTCCTGCCAATTCTCTCCATTTCAAGTTGAGAAACACCCGCTGAGAGGGAAAAAAAATCATCTCGTTGACCGGCAGTGTCAGCAGTTAAGAAGCCAGCGTGAGCCCGCTCATTCTCAGTGGCAGGGATCAGATTAGAATTCACGAAATAAAAGTTTTCCGGCACGAGATGATCATGGTGTCACTCAATGCTTTAATTGAAATAAAAATAGTCTTATCGTGCAGAAGCACTGTGGGATTTTTAAAGGGGAACACAAGTGATTTAACAACCCAAATGTTCTTGTTCTTTCCTTAGATTTGTAAAATCGTGTGGTACTGGATCATAAAAATTAAGTGTACTTGTATGTTAAAGTTGAACGGTTTTCCAAAGCTTGAAACCATAAAGGTAATAAAGTACAAAATTTAATCAGAGCAAACAGAATAACTCAGTCTGGCTGATATTTCCAGGATGTTAGAGAGCAAACAAATCATCAGAAAAAATGTTGGCATTGTAACTTTCTGCAAACCGCAAATACATTTTGTTCATTATTATGTAGCAGATACAATGCAGCTTTATGTTTCATTGCCTCTCTGGTAAACATGTTGTAAGGTTTAGACACAAAAGCGCTTAGTTATGATGAGGAAAAGGTCCTCTTTGGGCATAAAAAACACAGTTTTGGTGGCACAGTCACCGCTGGAAAAGGTGAGAATGCGAGAATTTTTGCAGCACTATCCCAGCAGGAAACACAGCAATACACAGGTTTCCATTACAGATCTGCCCAAAACATAATATTTTCAAAATGTTGATAAAACACAATTGCGAGATGACTGCGTTTCCACTGATGTTCTGCGACTTCTCCTCTGGTGATAGCATCCCAGTAACCACGGCGATAGATTATGAACATTAGCAGCTTTATTTCTATTGCAGCCGCCGCACTAACCATCATTATTTCCAATCCAAGGCCACGTAGGCGTGTTATGGAGCCATAAGAGAAAGGCGAGCCCCTTATACGTGGAAACGGCCACGTATGAGGGATTTCTGGGAGCTGATAGTCCACGATTTCACAGAGGAATTGTGGATTCAAAACATCTGGATGATCCACTCAACTTTCTCAGTTATATGATGCAGTAACAGCTCTTGTAGCTCCTGCTGCATCATCAGGGAGCCAGTTCCTACTGACAAGCACATAGACACAGCATCGCCTGAAATACCACCTCATGTGAGTGCAAAAACATTTTGTGATAAATGAGTTTTTCAAACCTGACATGCTTCCATTAGGCGTATTTTATATCCGCAATTTTAATTTGTTTTAGGGTTAAAGGAAACTTTCCTAATAATAAAAACTTTCTGTGGCATAATCTCAGGTGGACAAACAGCGAAGAAAACACCCACATTTCCTACCTATGGGTCCGAAAAGCAACAATGACTCGCTTAAAACAACTGATTTTGTCGCAGTTAGAACTGTCACTCAAGAAAAATCGATAGATACCTATGAAATGTTAAAATGTAACATATTTGTGGTTTACAGAAATACACAATGCCAAAGTTTTCTTCTGGTGACTGGGCTGTAGAGAGCGCTCTTCATGGTAATTAACTTGAAAGTGGTTTTAGATACTTTGGCTTACGTCTCCTTGCTGAAGGTCAGACAGCAACGACAGATGCTACATAATCAATGCAATGACATTTCAGTTTGTATTTTTTTAAAAAAAATTTTTTGTTGAAAGCTGTTTTTTTTTAACACTTTGAAAATTACTATCATTCGAGCTCTCTACGGCCCAGTCGCCAGATGAAAATATTGGCACGCAAACCACAATACGTTTTTACGTTTTCATACATATCATATCAATTTTTTGTGAGTGGTTAAAAGTTGTCTTTAACGCTGAGCAGTGTAATGTTTTCCACATGGAAATGATACACAGGTAACCGATGTGTGCAACATGTGATCCATCTTTGTAAAGATAAGAGTGTTGCAGTAAACATCAGTTTGAGCTGCATCGCCAAGCAAATTAACTGCTACAGTTACATTTTAAATAGCTCAGTTTTGTGCTCACAGATATCTGTATTTGTGAGACAAGTATCTGTCTGGTTCTTTAGCTCCTAAATTCTTCATTAACACACCAGGCAACCTTGTCTGCCTGCCATTAAATTTTGGGTAGGTAGCATATGTTTGGTTTATGTGAGCTGACGGGCTGAAAGATGCTTAAAAAAATCTCTGTAGAGCTGAGGGGAACAGCGGAGTATCATTCAATCCACAGTTTTCAAATCAATGTCCAGTTGTGCAATCTGGTTCTTTAATGACATAGCACATGTATAATTAAAATGGTGTCATCTGCATAGGGTGACATTTAAAGCACTTTAAAAAATATCCATCAACTCAGTATAAGCCAGTTCAGGAACATTTTATTAAAGAAACTGTGACTAAATAATTGTGATTTAACATATATTGCAGTGTGAATATTCATGCATGCAGAATATTGGCTCATAGTTTTGTATATTAAATGATTCATCAAATACCTTGCCTTTAGACGTACTCTTAAATCTGTAATGTGCAGCAACTCTTCAGCTCTGCAGCTCTGAATTCATTCAGCACAACCAGCAGAATTTATTTTAGATTTTTTGGGGGATTTTTTTTGTTTGTCACTCCATGGCATTCAAAAAGCATTCAATAAAACTTAAAATGGCACAAAAGCTGAATGAAAATACCTGCATGAAATTCACCACCTGGACTCTTCATTTGTGTTTAATTCAAGAGAGCAGTAAAAACTGATTTACTTCACACTGAGAGGCTTCGCTTTAATTACATTCTTATAAATGCAAATTTCTCACAGAGGCATTTTACCCGTCTGATTTACTTTAGTGATCTTAAATGCTTATTTGGAAATAAATTAGTCATTGCAGGGTGGGATTTAGCCTTGCTGCATTTCCTCTCTGAAGCTGCATTGGTATTCAGCCGTAACACCTGTTCATCCAGCCAAGGCTCTCCTGCAGAAACAGGGTGTATTTGCTCTCCTTCCTCACGCCCGTTTGATTTGCTGCAGCAATCGAATGATGATTGGATACCGAGCGAGAAAAAGGAGGGAAAAAAAAATCTGTTTATCCACCGAGTTAAGTCAACTGGCAGGTGTTTGGTCCGCCATCGGGATTTTGATTTTCAGTGTGACTCATGTTGCACTTGAAGCTGGAGTGGTATGATTGGTTCGTGAATGATTTAATTTGCAGGCGCGGTTGGTGTCCAGTCCATTCAGTCGCAGTGAATTTCACTGTTGAGAAATACCCCAAACTGACCTGAGATTGTCCTCAGTTAGGCTTTTCTGACTGTTTCTCTTTTTGGGCAATTTTTTGGGGAGATTTGGGCAAACATATTACTCATTTAAAATGTGACAAATGCAAAATATAATAAGTTTTCTAATACAAACACCGGATGCTCCTCTTTAATATTTAGCTTCCCATCACTGATATGAAACGGATGGACAAAATATTTGAAACTTCTCCGATGCAATTCGACACCTCCACAAACTGCAGCCTCCAAAGGTTGAATCAACACTTCTCTGAAGAACAAAAACAGAAGATCATAACCTTCACGATGATGGTATTTATAGCCGGGATGTTGTATTCCACTGCGTTACAGAGTTACTACTCCTACTTATTTATAATGCCAAACGCATAATCTGGTTTTGAAGTCTGGCACCGTGGTGATTCGACAGGAAACTGGTGAGCTAAAGTTAGGGACCTTCTTTAAAGTGCATCCAAAATGGCCAAAATAGATTTTCAGATTATTTTCAAAAGTTTTTTTTTCTTTAACAGACACTTCTGACCAACTGTGTTTTCATCCTGACAACATCCAAGTGAATGCACATTAAAAAATATGTATTATTGCCCAAAAAGCTATTTTACCCAATTTCAATGAAAAACTTTAAAAATGTATTTTTAAAAAAAAATCACTTCAGACCGAACCTTCTAGTTTTGGCCACTATTCAATTCCACCGACCACTGCTACAGTTAATTTAGGTACATATATTAGTTACATATGTAACTGAAGTATTAAAATATTTTATTTGTATTTATTTTTTGGCAGCTAAATTTAAAGATGAATTCAGGGAAGTACTGGAGTAACAAAGTCGCCATGACTACGCTGGCGTCTCCCGACAGTCACTCACATTTAAATGGAAGCTGTAGGAGGTGTAAAACTACTTTCTACTTTGACCTTTACTTTTATTGTAATGTTACTTTTGACAATATGGGTTTTGACTAAAAGGCAACCTCCGAGGCTGAAAAATGAAGCCAAAACTAATGGCTAGTGTATTCCTAACAACTTCCACTTCAGGCCTTTTTGTATGAATCTGCACACAGATTCATATACAGCAGCTTTGCGTTACAACCCAAGAACCTACTTTCAAATGTATGTAGCACAAAAATGTCGGAGTTAATGATGTCCTACAGCTGTGTCCAAATTACCAGCCTTTTAAGACTTAGCACAACACGAGCATAAAGAGTATTTTCTTACTGACATGCATATGGGCTTGTTTATCACACATTACAACAGTTAACGCAGAAGCACATGAAATTACATCAGCAAGAAACAGTTTATGCTGTTTCCCTAAAGCGAAACGTGCATGGAGAAAGTGATGCAGCGACTGCTGGGGGTCTGCACACAAGCCTTCAGAGAGAAACTGTAAATATTTATGACATAAGTTTTATGGGTTTTATTTTGAAAAGAGAGTTTAATACCTGAGATTTGGGGGGGTATTGTGCAACACCCTAATGATGTAATACAAATACACATTTATTTATAAAGCACATTTGAAAATCAGAAGAGCTGTCAGCAGTGTACAACAATAAAAAAAAAAAAAAAAAAAAAAAAAAAAAAAAAAAAAAAAAAAAAAAAAAAGTTTACAAAAAAAGCAATAAAACCACTAATAAATAAAAACACAAAAAGACAACAGAAGAGAAATTCAACTTATTATGATTATTTGAATAATAATATAAAGATATTTGTTATCAAAATGTGTCATAACCTTAACGCTAATATCATTTGCAGATGATCTGGATAATTGATCTTTAACAATTAGTCTCATTTCCACATTTCAGAGAACAAAATCAAGCCCTTCAACCTTTGTTATTCCTCACAGCTATATTTGCATTACACATCACAAGCGATCATGTTCAGCATTCATGATGGAAATATAGTCCAAAGGCATCATTCTGTTAAAAAAAACAACAAAAAAACACAACATAAATGCATGGTTATGTTTTCAAATCACAGCATTTCCTTTTTCTCCCAGATTCAAACAATGTAGGCGAGACAAAAACAAACAATGCAAAGCTATTTGGTTTATAGCTCACATCCCCCCCTCTTTTCCCCTCCTCTGTCTCCACAGAAATGACAGGAGAAGTGCACATTTGTAGCTTGCAGGTAGTGGTTGGGGTACAGATTGAAGCTATGATATATGACATGTGTTGCAAGCAGTCTCTGTGTATCTCCCAAGGACCTGTCACAGCTCCAGCACAGGCAGTTAAAGGCTCTGTTATACACAGTTTAATCCTCCATTTAGGTCACAATTCACCAGCAAAAATAGGGTTTATGTTCAGACGCCTCTTAATTTCGGAAAATAAAAGGAGCACGATTCCCCTCGCTGGTTTAAAAATGAGTTTTTATCGGCTTTTTATATTTTCTCGGCTGCTCCTGCATCCAGAATGTTGAAATATGAAAATGCATAATGGCTGAAGAGCATCTCTCTGCTGCACTGTGTTTTTCATTTGAGCACATATTAATACAACCACGCTCTTTGATTCTCTCCAAACTGGATTTTATTCCACACATCATACGCATTTCCTTAAATATAGTCAATTATGCATTAGCCCCGCGCAAATAAGTAATTGTTCTCTGTTACATTTAAAGGCTCCTGATATTCCCTCAAGTTTTTAGCCCCAGATCATCCGCTGATTGTGGCTGCATTATTCACTCGAGATTGTGTCATTGCTGCAAGCGAAACCGAGCAAAAGCCTTGTCCGATAGATTTTATCTCAACGGTTAAATGTGCACATGGTAAGTTGGGCTTTTAAGAGCATATGAGCACAAATGTGTGCATGCACATTTTGTATCGCCACATAAATATGAATCTAAGAATACAGGAGAAGAAGACCAATTGATCTGCTTGTTGTGAATTTAAAGAAATCAGATCAGGTCATTGGTATTTTCTCTCCTGCTCTTTTTTGAAAAATGTGATACATGAATTTCAGGGGTATTCAAAGAGGAGATAAGAGCTGCAAGGTCTTATAAAAGTATTTCACTGCTGGAAAGATGGACTTTTAATAAAACAGGGATGTTTCTGCAGTAAAAAGACACAAATACTTTTAAAATTGGTGCCACATGACCTGAAAAAAACTGAGAAAATGGACACTTTTGCACAAGAGGTAAAAAAAAACTACCAAAAACTACCAGAATGCACTGCGCTGCACGAGACCAACAAATGCTCCAGCTGGTAGGTGACGTATTTCAAAAACATGCTAAAACATGTTTCTTACAACACTTGAGGTGAGAAATAGGTGACGCAATAACAAAATATTGTTTGTATTTGATCAGCACTGCTTAGTTTTAACGTTTGATCTCAGTTTTTTGGCCTCCGTTTCCACTGTGCAGGAAACAGTATGGCACCTACTTCCTGTTCACAAACTCTCGCTTTTAGAGATTACACCCTGGAACCCACATTGCTTTTTCAGGCCCCCAAAAATGCTGTTGTCATGTGAACGAAATGACAAACTGCAGCAAAAGTTTAACGTTTCATGCAAGAGCTGTTGCCGTGTAAACGGCCACTTAGTCAAGAGGAGTGGAGCTGGATGTGGTTCGGGTAAGCCAATCAGAGGCATAGCAAGGTGGGCCATTCCTTCAGCATCTTAGTATTTGCAAATTCGCCGTGTGTGGCGGGTAACATGAAAATGTGGAGGTACAGCCTGTAGCAGTATCCTTGAGAGCTGGCGAAACTCCGTTTGGTGACGTGTTTTGCTGTGGCTCAGAGGTCATCCTCCAATCTAAAGGTCGGCAGCTCGATCGCCGGCTCCTCCAGTCAACATGTCGAAGTATAATTGGTCAAGAAACTGAACCCCAAATTGCTCCTGATTGCTTTTCCATCAGTGTGAGTGTGTGTGTGTGTGTGTGTGCGTGTGTGAACAGTCTTAAAAATAGAGCAGCAGGTGACGCCTTGTACGTAGCCTCGGCCATCAGTATATGTGTGTGAAGAGGTAAATGTGAATGTGGTGTGAACGTGCTTTGAGTGGTCAGAAATGACTACAAAAGCACTATTTAAGTGCAGGTCTGTTTACCATCAATTTGCATCATCCGGCCGAGTTTCACCTACACACACTACCCACGCTGTTTTGGTAGAAAGCTGGTTGAAAATGGTCAAAGTATCCCTTTAATAGATGTGTTTTTGTGTTACTTTCACCCTCTGGAAATCTCTCTGATGCTTAGCCAGATAACAGTCATAGTTTGACCATAAATAGATCTCACACTGAGCAAACTGGGTTGATATTTTGCTCTAAGTGGAGCACAGAAATCTGGGATCTTGTGTGTTGTGGTGGTGATGGAGGCGCATCCCTTGAAATTCACTCTGAAGGTGTCTCTGCGCTCAGAGGACACAACCTGTATGTATGACATTCCAGCAGGCTATATCCCTGCGTTTTGCAGTTGTGACCTATGGGTTGGGGGTTGTGTGCCTCCGATCACAGCAGCAGTCTGAGGGGAAATCTGCTAAGAGTACAGTAAAGGGAGCATGTCTTTCTCCAGAGCCCGCGGCCCGCTGGTGCTGAGTAAGCCCGTGCAGCAGAGGATGCCTGTGAATTAATACTCCTTGACAGTAAATGTCAACAGAATTTAAATTACACTGCCTGCTCTCTCTCATAAGCATGAGAATGTCTTTAACTTATATTGGGTGCCATGAACACGGCCACGGGAGCCTTTGGGGGGGAAATCTTTTTTTTGCACTTCAAGATGTCTCCGCGTCTGAAACCACCAGCTCAGTGCTTCTTGTCGCGCATCCGAAACCAGCAGCAGATTCAGCAGGCACGCATGTGGCTAATTAGTCGAATTTAACCGCAATGATCATTAGCGTTGTCGACAGATCTGCTGCGATCTCAAACCGGCGCCCGCCCTTCTCCTGGTCAATGGAGCGTTTCAGTGTTCATTAGAGGAATCGTGGTGATGGAGCAGGCCTGGCTGCCCGCGTTAGTGTTAAATCCCAAAGCAAGAGCAGAACAACAGCATCTATATTAAGATGACATCTTTAATACATGTTTTTTTTCTCCTCAGAGCACTGGAAGAACAGAAACATACTAGAATTTAGTGTTATTTTTGTAACTGCTATGATGCTGAGAGTCATAATGTTCCAGAAGCTTCTTTTAAACGTTATAAAGTTATTAGAAATGAACCGAAGCCTTTTTTTATTTCATCTGGTCCTTAACACAGAAAACAAAAACACCTCTAATGATGATATAAGGCCTGCTAATACATATTAAAACTGTGATCACATCAGATCAAAATGCATATGATTAATCGATGCAATAGACCCAGAAATAGTACAAGGATAAACTTCCACGCCATGAAATGTTAGTGTTACATTAGCAATAGGAAGTACTTAAACAGTAAGTTGCTTAAAAAATGCAATTAAATAAATAACTAACGCTACACTACACAAATGAATAACTTTGCACTTACATGATGAAAATATTGAGAGATTCAGCGTTTGCATCAATAAATAGAATTAATGCATTTGTAAAAGGAAGATCACTAGAAAATATGGATGTCATTTTGAGTTATTATGTCATATTTTTAATTAATTAACTAATTATAATTTGTTATTACCTATATTATGAATTACTTTTAAATATTTTTTATATTATTTTGTTTACTTTTTAAAATATGTTGTCGTCTGTTTAAACAGACAAAAACAATTCTTATTATTATTTTTAATCAATTTTTTCAAGTTTGTTTTTGTTTTAATAGCCTTTTTTGTACTAATTCTCAGGTGATTTTTTTGGGTCAATTTTACTAATTTCTTTGCTATTTTTTGGGTCATTTGTACTCAAATTTCACATTTTCTTCTGGCCATATTTTTTTTTTTAAGAAATCAAGCCAATTTGTACTGATTTCAAAGGGTTAAGTTGCTGCAGAGGTCAACAAAGTGCCAAAAATTGGTTGCCAATGTCTCAAAATAATATCTGATGGCACCCTGGCAACCAGTGAGCCTCGCCTTTGTACGAAGGAGGCAAAACTTAAATAGAAGTAAAAAAAGGATTTAAGATGTTTCGTGCACAAATGAACTGTGGCGATACTGATATGACATCTGCTGATTTATGGCCCTTAAATGGAGCTCGTTTATTTCCCTGATTAAGGCTGTTTAGACACAGCTGATTATGAAACAGCTCACAATAGGTGATGCTGTTTGGCGCGTACGAGTTCTCCTGTTGAAACCACATCAGTGCATTTGAAGAATTTGCCATATTAACAGTGACAAAGCGGTGATTTCGTTGGCAAAGGGAGAAGCTAGAAATTGTCTCAAGTCCATGTTTTTTGGAGGCTGGCGTTGAAAAGTAACACAGATGTCGGCGGGCAGTGGCTGCCCTGCGGTGACCCCCGGGACGGGACTTGTTTCAAAAAGAACACAGTTGACAGGCCGGCAGTATCAATGAGCTGACCTCTCTGCAGCCCACGCCAGCAGGTATATTTTTCCAATTGTGTGTTTTTTTCCTCTTTTCTTCACCTTGCCACAATTTATTCCCGGCGTGTTAGACGCTGTTGAGGTATGAAGTGTGGATTTCAGAGTTACTGGGACTGATGATCAGTGAAATAATGCAACACATTCAGGCAGGGATGTGCTGCATGCGGCACATTTTATGAAGCGTAATGCGCCTCTTGTTAAGTTCCTTCGATCTGTCCATCTATCTGCAGGTTTCACATTTAACTTTAGTAAATTGCAAATGTTACTGAGTGTAAGCAGGCTGTCAAATCAGAGCTAGGGAAGGAATATTACATGTCAACAGCATGAAATCACCTTTACCTGAACAGGCTCTAATAAGCTAATTGACCTTTTCCCATCACTGGCTCTTTCACCGCTGTCTTAAACTGAGAGGAGATGTTGAAGTTTGTTTCTCCTTTTACAGAGTACACATGAAGAACTTTGTTTCTTTACTTAGTTTTTTGAGTTAAATCAGGAGACTTTCTCCCATCTGGGTGTTAAGGCAATTATACTCAACCTATGGCCCCTAGGCCAAACAACAAAACCACTGAAATCATAGAAATATTCTAAAATCTGTGAAACGTCCTAAAATCTGAGAAATGTCCCCAAATCCTAGAAATATCCTGAAATCCTCAAAACCACTAAAATCATAGAAATGTCCTAAAATCCTCAAAACCACTAAAATCATAGAAATGTCGTAAAATCCTAAAAAATATCTATGAAATGCCCTAAAATCATAGAAACCTACAAAAGTCCTAGTAATGTCCTGAAATTGTCAAAACCACTGAAATCATTGAAATGTCCTAGAAACCTAAAAAAATATCTGAGAAATGTCATAAATTCTTTGAATCATCCTAAAATCCTTGAAATGTCCTCAAATCCTTGAAATGTCCTAAAGTCCAAGAAATGACCTAAAACCCTCAAAATGTCTAAAATCCTAGTAACGTCCTAAAATCCTAAAGACATGCATCAGGCTGCTGTGACCGGCCCCTGGCCTTCTGTCTTTTTGCAAAAGTGGCCCCTTTAAGCAAAGCAAGTTGAGTCTGTGTGTTGAGGTTTCTCGGTCTCTAACCTCCCGTATCAGATGGAAGCACACTTACCTCCTAAAAACTCTCCTTTCTTTGTGTGCCGAGGAGACAGAGGGCAAATGTCTCCTCTCATTTATGTCCTCGGTAATAGCACTGTGGTGCGGGAGAGCATAACATTTATTAAGCTATTTATAAATTGCAGTTGGAATATATACATGTCAGATGGGATTGTGTTCCAGTTGTTGTGCCATGTGTTCCCGCAACATCCCAACAAGGAGGCCACATTATAACCTATAAACATCAAAAATTCCCGCAGTCTCCCACTGCAGTTGTTTCGGGAGATGCATTTGTGACACCCTTTGGTTTGAATTCCAAAGTGTATTTGTTTAATGCTCTTTAAAGCTTGTCTCTGTAAGTATTCACATCTGTCTCTGGATTCTCTGTCCTACACAATCGCGGTGCAAGAAATGTCAGGACGGATCTTGACTCCACCTCCGTCCCTACCCCCTCTAAAACCACTTAGCCATGCTGAAGTGCACTCTGTCCGTAACTAGATATAAAGGCTCTTGTTTTGCTCCATTTGGAGAAGCCGCAGTGTCCAAAGCATTGAGTGTAAAGCGCACATCTCCTTGTATATGTAATTTTCTGTGCAAATATGTGTTTTGTTTACAGAGGGGGGAAAAGGTTCATTGGCAAACCAAGCATGAAGTGGAAAAAATATGATTTCTGATGGAGCGTGAGTGGTCAGTTAGAGATGTGTGCTTTCTTCTTCGTCTTGACTATCCTAAGGTCATTTCTTTTATTCTCTTAGCTCCACTTTCTAGCCCTCAAACCTGTTTTATCTCTTTAATTGCAGTCCTCACGGAGCAGACACATAAGTTAAAGAATTTGGTGTAAACAGAAGAATCGTGCGCTGCAGTTCTGCTTCATATTTGACATCGGTTGTCTGTATGCTGGAGCGATATCTGCGTCTGATGTTTGCCGTCCTCAGGACTGCAGGGCAAGAAGCAGATCTATACTTCGAAAAGTGCTCCAAATTGAATGCCCGAAGCCAGGCTGCTCTACAAGGATGACCGCCGAGACGAATTACAGCCCAATTATCCATTTGCGTTACATCATATTGACAAATAAAATAACTACATCTGGGGTCAGATTCATAAAACTAAAACTGCATAAAGTCAGATTTATAAAGGTGATGCTGTTTTATAAATCCCAGTCATCATGGCACTGGGTGCACAGGACCGAGCCTCATTTCCACACCTACCTTTGAAACCAGGGTAAATTAGCTAGATTTCTTTGAAAAACATTTTTATTTAAAAAAAGATAAATAATAAAATAAATAAAACAAAAATAACCCTAAAATTTGCAAAAAATGACTAGAAAATCAGCAGAATAAATAAATAAAAAACAAATAAGTGAACAAAAAACAACAGCAAACAAACAAAAAGGCAAAGAAGTCAAAAAAAGAAATGACATGGAAAAAAATGCTTAAAAAATATAACTGTAAAATTTTAAATATATAATTATTTTAATTATAAATATAGATTTGTGTTGGATTCGCCATCTTTTAAAAAGACTAAGTTTCCAAATTATTAAATTCTTGCAAATTGCTGGGCATTTCTTGTGAAGTTACTAATCGACTTTTTGCCAGTTTTTGAAATATATCAAACCAATTTCTTCAGTGCTCAAAGGGTTAAACGTGTTTGATTATCGCTATCGTATGTTAGACATTTCAACAAGAAATAATCAGCCCCCTCTCATTCGAAAGTCGTCAAATACTGCCCCTTTGTTATTGATTTTGGCGTAAGATACTGACGCTAAAAGCCACCTGGCGTGGCAGAATGATACCTGGACAGGCAGTGTCATTTGATGAGGGCGCTCGGAGGGAATCTGGCGCGGCTATGCGATACGCCTTTGGATGGCGTTAAGTGGAAACAATGCTGGTAATGATGTAATATAAGGAACACAAAGGTCCCTATAGGGCGGGCAGGGGGGTGGTGGGTAGATCCAACAAACTCTGGACTTTCATGCGGGAGTTTGGTGTTTGCTTCACGTCTCAATGTGATGTTTTTTGTTTCTGCACCTCACCATGTGCCTCTTTTCCTAAGTCTAACCATCCATGCCAGCATGAGTGTTTGTTGACGTCCTGGTGCTGGTTGCCATGTGCTTTTGTTGCCTAAAACATAACCACATGCAGCGTTATCCCACCATGTGCTTGTGTTGACATCACTGTAACAGCATCACGAAATGTCAGCAGCAGATGCAGAGGTATACCTAGAGCAGAATATGGAGATGAAAAAGTCCACTGACAAAACAGCAACATGTGAAGACTTGGCAAGCTGGCAGTGCTACAACCTGAAGCTGGCCAGCGGTGTATCATGTCGCCATGAAAGGTGGCTTTTGGCGTTGCTGTCTGGGACAGAAATCATTGGCAAAGTGGCGGTATTTTACAATTTTGGAATGAGAACAGAGAGGTATTACGATTGTATCCGATTGTGTTGCATTGGCGACAACCTTGCGAAAGCAGCTGTCATTACGCACAGCTGTGGATATCCAGCGATGCATTAGTCATTTATATGGAACTTATAATACTTTACAAAATTCTTAACAATCATTAATAGGGAGATTGATGTAAATTAAACTAAGAGTGAATTTGTCTCTCATAAATAATTTAAAATGAACTTTATAAATGTGTCTTTGACTGGCATTTTACAGATTGCAGTGTAAGCTGCAAAAATAGCTTTAAAACACAATCAGTTTCATAAACAGAAAAGCCTAAACAATGTAATCTGTCTCTCAGTTTATATGTAATCTCGTTTGCATCATGTCACCTGCAGCTATGTCAACTAAAACCGCACAGATGTTGGTCTGAAGAATGCGCACATTCATCCATAAAAACCAGTTTATTTGTGGAAAAAGGTATAAATTTTGTTGTTTTTGTGCATATATTGTTGATGCGTGTAGCCTTTGGAGTTCATGTCTTTGACAAAATGTGACTTTCTGGCCTCGCTGACACGAAATGAGAAAACTTGTTCAAACAAAGCCAGATACACTCGTATTACATTAGATATTAATATTTCCATTAATTTGATGCTTTAACGCATTAGAAGTTGTAATGATAAAGAAACATTTAGACTTGAAGTAGTAACGTTCCCTTTAGGCCACACGGCGTAACCGTTTTATTCACAGTAATTAAACTTGCTCTGCTCTGAAGCAGACACACACACACACACACACACACACTCACACTCACACACACACACACACACACACACACACACACACACACACACACACACATCTCTTATAGCCTGTGTGGTGGTTTGCTCAAAGGTTTATCCAGAGGGGAGAGCAGCCAGCTCTCACATGTCTGTGTTAACACTCCTCTATTGTTTATTCTTCTGAAAAATGATGATAGATTTGTGGTATCAACCATTAATTTAACCCTTTGAAACCTGGTTTGATGTCAGTTATCTTATACAGTGTTCACAAACATTTCACAAGTATTTAAATCTTTAAAAAGTGAGCATATTGGTTTAGATTCTTTCAAAAACATGGAAAAACATGCTGTCCACAACTTGGCGTGAAATATCCTGCAAATTACAAATGGCAAATTCCAAAAAACCCAAAGATAACAAGAAAATAATCATAAAATTAACTAAAAATAATATTAAAATAACAGGAGCGAGAGAGAGAATCGTTAACTAGGGAAAAACATCAAGAAAAATATATTTATAATTATAATATTTGTTTAAATTAGGGGACAGATAAGCATACGGATTGGTTTTTATTATATATATATATATATATATATATATATATATATATATATAGTTAGATAGATATATATTTATTTTATTTACATGTTTTATTTTATTTTAACACTTTTTCAGGTCATTTTCCTTTTTTTGTCCTGTTACTTTTTGCTAATTCCAGGCAATATTTTTGCAATTTTTTACAATTATTTTGCAAATTTAAGGCTCATTTCATTGCCCTCTTGCCATGTTTTTGGAAGAAATCAAGCTAATTTGCTCAGGGGGTTTTAAGGGATGATAACAGGAGATTTTAGGTTGACGCTTCAGAATCAGCCCTGTGTTCAGCGTCTTTCTCGTTTCACCAGAGAGCCCCTCTTTGCGGGGGTTTTCCTCTCCGCTCGGCGAGGGCCTTATGGCTCAGACAAGAGAAGCAAAGAGAGCAAACACGCTGTGACAATCGTGTCCTCCTTTTTATTCAGGAGCTTTCACCATTGGCACGATGGTTGGCCAGGTTAATGTCTCCATACAGCATGTCAGTGGAAGCATCCTCTCCACTAGATGTGCACACTGGCGTGACGGCTCGGCCGACCTGTGTGCCGGGAAATATTCCACTGCAGGAAAATAAAACCCACAAGGAGATGTATTTTTGCTAATTTTGACACCATAATGAGCCTGAGTGAAGGTGAGAAAGTGGGTGTTGTTTGTTTTGTGTGTAACAAAAAAAAGACAAATTTTGACACCGTGGTTATTTCCAAACTATTTCTTATCAAGTATTTGTGGTCAGTTAATTTAATCACCCCTGTCTTTACGAAGGCCCTGATGAGCTCACATCAGCGTCGCATGGAGGAGTCACATTTCTCCTCTTCACAGCAAACATGCGAATCATGGTGCGGCAAACCTTGTTAATCTGCCTGTTTACAGTTTGTTGAGCGGTATCACACTATTCAGGGCACATGGGGAGAAGTGGAGCCTCTGCAGAGTTCTGTACAGTCCCGTGTCATTTGCTCCCTGCATGACAGAATATGCAAACCGCGCTTATTGGACGCAGCGACGGCTTCTTTCAGACTCGAGTGCGTTTGGCCATTTTGGACGGATGATTTGACAAAGGCCAGCAATTCTCGAGGTTGCCGCACAAATGCCCCCATTTAAGTATTTGGTTGACTTTATAAAGGCGCCACGCTCCCGCTGCTTCTGAGCAAATGTGGCGTGATCGTGTGCCATAAAGTGAGTCTGTTTGCCTCGACCGCTGCGCTTTCAGCTGACCACGCGCCTGAAATGAAGGGACATTTAGGCTACATATGGAACAGAAGCGTTGTCGCATGGAGCTGTTGTTCAAACGCTTTGCCGAATGTGAAATTTCAGTTTGTTAGAGGTTGTTTTGCACTTCGAGCGTTGTGAATCCAGCTGTGTTAATACGCCCATTTTACACACCTGCAGTGGTGTGATGTGACACCGTTATATTAAAACAACCTGATCCATAAAAAAGATAATTATGGCGTGGGATGATTACTGTCACTGTTATGTTCAGGGACAGAAAGTAACACAGTGCATTTACTCAACGACTGCAGCGGCTCTGCCAGATCTGGATGTTTAACTATCGTCACAATCACGAGAACGAATACGTTGAATGTATAACTTTAATAAACAAGTATTTAAATGACTTTTGAAGTTTTGAATAAACGATTCCTCTGTGAAATCGTGGACTATCAGCTCCCAGAATCCCTCATACGTGGCCGCTCCCACGTATAAAAGGCTCGCCTTTCCATCATGGCTCCATAACACACCTACGTAGCCTTGGATTGAAAATAATGACGCCAAGTGCAGTGGCTGCAATAGAAATAAAGCTGCTAATGTTTTGAACATCCATCGCCATGGTTACTGTGATGTTATCACCACAGGAGAAGACGCAGAGGATCACTCAGTGGAAACACAGTTGTCTCGCAGTTGTGTTTTATGGACATTTCGAAACCATCACTTCAGTTCTGTGCAAATCTGTAAAGGAAACTCAATCCCGAAATGTCAGCAGATGCAGGAGGATACCAACCGTAATGTAAACCGTCCACGTGGAGAGGCTGAATACATTAATCCGAAACGAAATCTCAGAACCCTCCAGTTATGAGTTAACTTTAAAGAGGAAATCTTGGCCCTTTGAAACCTGATAAATTTGCTTGATTTCTTTCAAACACATTGGAAGAAGAAAATTACCTGACATATGTAAAAGTAAATAAATTAAATGAACACTAAAAAGTTTAAGACAGACCTGAAAAAAGTGCTTAAAAATATAACAGTTTTGTTATTACATTTTTTAAATGTAATAATTATAAATATATTTTTCCCTAGCTTTTTTATTTTTTATTATTTATTATTATTTTATTATTTTGTATTTTTAAAATTATTTTTGAAATCTACTAATTTCTTGCAGTTTGTAAAAAAAAAATTTTCCATATTTTTGAAAAAAATCACAACAATTTGCTCAGGGTACAAAGGGTTAAATACTTGTGAAAGGCATCTGAAAGCAGCACAAAAAAAGTTGCGTTGCTCTAGTTTCCAAAGGCTTAAACCAATTTTCTGTCATTAGTATGATGAAAATATCAACGTGTCACCAGTTCCTAGAAGTTGTTGTTTCATTTTTCTGTTTTTTATCTAAAAAAAAAGATTTAGAATTAAAAAATGAATATATTTGTAGGATGTATATGAAGGAAAATAGATCTGAACGGAGATGTTTTAAAGTCTAACTACGATCAGATGACTCACAGAATAAATGGGGTCCACAGTCAGTTTATCCGTCCTCAGTGATCTCAGCCGCGTGTGAGCTGTAAACAGAGAAATATATGCCGGGCACAGTCCGTCAGATCCTCCATGATTAGGTTGCTTAACAGTTTAGAGGATGCTTTGAAAGTGAGATTCTGCGTCTCTTTAACTCATTGTCACGTTGTTTTCCAGCTCTATAGATTCTGCCTCTAATCTGTTTAGCTGTACTTAAATTGGTTGCGTTGACATCTCCTCGCTTTAAGGCCGGGATCCCCCCCCCCCGGTTGAATACCCTTTCACGTAACTTAATATGCCATTTTGGTCTCCCAGGGACAATAATTGAGTTTAGGCGAAGTTTAAATAGCTTAAAGGACAGGGAATACAGATGGGCATCTCTGTGATTAGCAAACTCCGGCCCGAGGTCTCTGTGTCAGGCGCTGGATTAGGACATTACGGAGAGAATGACAGAGCTTTTTGGCACTTTATTCCCTCTCAATAACATTCTTTCACATATTAACTTAATTCCACCCCTAGGTAGGGACTTTATCATGCAGAAGACCTTAATCCACTGTTGTTGAGTCCATCTCACCAGAGCTTTGATGGAGCCCCCCCTGCTTTTCTGTGGGTGCAGCAGGCCTTGGTAAGACAAAGCACCCGTGACAGAGACAATAAGATGCAGCTTGAACCACAACAAAAAGAGGGTTTCATCCATTGGAGGAGAGAGGAGGTGTTGTTGGAGTAAAAAAAGAGAAATAAAACATCAAAGGGTGAAAGACAAATTCACACAGAAGTGCCAACACTTCTGATCGAGAAATTTATCACTATTAACGCAGTGAGTGCTTTTATTAGGCGGAGAAGGCCCGGCCCCACTGATCTCTTGTATAGCACTTTATCTGAGGGCCACCTTTGACCCCCGCCTGAAAAGCCTCAGTTGATATGATGAGCGTAAGCTTTGGGTGTTCTTTTAGATCTCGTATTGGTACTATCCCCAAATTGAAAAGGCGTGTTTGTGGTGCCAGCGGCCAATTTATCCTTTGGCTTCTGTCACTCTGCATGGGAAAAAAGATTAGCTGCCCCCCCCCCCTCCTCCTTTCTTGCAAAATGACCACCAAGGGAAACTGAAAAGTCAGAATGCAGGTTTCTATTACACATTTGCACAAAACTTCAGCCACACTTTAAAAATGTTGATGGTTTATAATGTTGAGATGTCTGTGTTTCCACTGAGTGATGTTCTGCTGCTTCTCCTCTGGTGATAACATCCCAGTAACCATGGCGATGGATGTTCAAAACATCAGCAGCTTTATTTCTATTGCAGCCACCGCACTAGCCG